>NC_134530.1:120407220-120657220 GCF_050624435.1 Tenrec ecaudatus | reverse complement strand
GGCATTTCAACTTGATTTCGTATAGGCCTCCAATTAATCCATGCTTCATAGGACCAAGCGAATAAACTGTTAGAGACCCCTTTAAAGAAGCATCTGTGCTGACTGGGCTCAAATCAGGAATCACAGATGAATCCAACTTCACCTTATTGCATCATTACCCTATACCCTTAGCAGCTACCCACACATTTGTTTCCCAGGTTTCTGATTTTACATGCATATTGGAAACATAACTTTTTTTGTAATGTAGTATACCTCCCCACATCATACTTTGTATTTTGTCTTTGGAGGCTTTCAGGTTAAAGGTCTAGAAGCAAAAATGGGTAGTGTCGCTTGGTCCTGGAAACATCTTGTAAGGCATCCACTTCAGACAAGCTCACAGCAACAGCCACAGCCGATATCTCAGGGGAAAACGCAGAACAACTCTCAGGCACAATTGGAGGAACCTCATTCAAGGGGATGGAAGGGGTAATGACTTTACTGGGGAGGGGGGTTTAGCAGACAAAGGTGGAGTGGTCTCTCTATGTGGGAGTAAGAGGCTGGTTCTGTGGAATTTAAGGACTCCTTGTTTCCAGCTTGTTGACTCTTGGTCCCTACTCTAAGTTTTAGGATCCCTTTTCTTCCCAATTAACGCCCTTACTTTAGTGTGCAAAACAATTTGAGTTTGAGGTGTGGTAGTTACATAATTTCTTGTCAAGTTGAGGCTTAGGAATGAAGGGGTGGAGGATAGCCTGAAAATCACATCACAGTTTGATGACCTCATTTGGAGGTGCTAAAGAGATAAATACCTCATTGGAGGCGGGACACATGCTCAGTCTCTGTAAGGCATTTGTGTGGACAAGCCACATGGAGTCAGGCAGATGGCATCGGAGCCTTGGAGCTGAAGGAACCATGTGGAGACCCCTGCCAGCGCTGAGATGCCTCTACCGCCTCTGGATCCACAAGACTTTGCACCCACTGTCCTGTGATCTTCCTGCATTCGGCACTATTGCATGTGTTTTGTGAGCCTTAAGAGGAATTTATAGATTGATATCAGACTTATGGGCTAACATCGGACTTAAGGACTTGATTTGGACTGGGTTGGGATGTTCTCTCAATATTCAATTGCTCTTGTATATAAAGCTCTTTCTTTTTTTTCCTTAAAAAATCATTTTACTAGGGGCTCATACAACTCTTTTTGCAATTCGTACATACATCATTTGCATCTAGCACATTCGTACATATGTTGCCATCATCATTCTGAAAACACCTGCTTTCTATTTGAGCCCTTGGTATCAGCTCCTCATTTTCTACCTCCTTCCCCAGTCCCCCCTCCCCCACTCCCCTGATAATTTATAAATAACTATTATTTTATCATATCTTACACTACCCGACGTCTTTCTCACCTGGTTCTCCACTGTCCGTCCTCCAGGGAGGAGGTTACATGTAGACCTTGTCATCTGTTTCCCATTTCTCCCTCACCCTCCCTCCACCCTCCCGATATCACCACTCCCACCACTGTTCCTAAGGGGCTCATCTGTCCTGGATTCCCCATATTTCCAGTTCCTATCCGTGCCAGTGTACATCTTCCAATCCAGCCTGTTATGTAAGGTAGAATTGGGATCATGATAGTGGGGGGGAGGAACCATTGCAAAACTAGAGGAAAATTGTATGCTTCATCATTGCTATACTGCACTCTGACTGGTTCGTCACCTCCCCACAGTCCTTCTGCAAGGGGATGTCCAATTTCCCCCAGATGGGCCCTGAGTCCCCACTCTGCACTCCTCCTCATTCACAATGCTATGATTTTGCTGTTGTTGTCTTTGATGCCTGGTACCTGATCCCTTCGATGTCTTGTCATCTCACAGGCTTGTGTGCATTTTCCATGTGGGCTTTGTTATTTTTCAGATAGATGGCCCCTTGTTTATCTTCCAGCCTATGGGACACCAGATTCTATATATTTTGACAACTGGGCACCATCAGCTTTCTTCACCGCACTTGCCCGTGCACCCACAGAAAGCTCTTTCTTATACATGTACGAGTATCCATGACTTTGTTTCTCTAGTCTACCAAGACAAGCACAGGGATTCGGTTGCCATTATAATTTTGTCACTCTTAGAAGACTCGGAGTTTGGTTTTTGGCAATATTAACTCTGTTCCTACCAGAAATGCATTTTTCTTTCAGGGCAAAAAGAGCAGCTTTCAGGTCTTAATGAAACTCTCGGGTTGTGGCTCCTAAGCTTTGAGCTCCTTGCTTTCTTTCACTACTTGATCTACAAAAGTAAGGCCAGTTTCCATATACTAACATTCTGAGAAAATGGTAGAAAAGCACTAAGTATATAATCACGAGATCCTCGCCTCTCATAGATAATGGATCCATTTGTGATGATATTTTGTGTATATCTTATGCTACTTTATATCTGTCATGGACTACCAGTGCCCTCTTTACTACTGGAGAGAGAGTCATCCATGCCTTTAAGATTAGCCAGACTTAAGGGTAAAAAAAAGATTAGTCAGACTTAAACACCAATTTAGAAAACCAGTACTTAAGGTTCTGTTCCTCTAGAACCACTCTTCGTACCAAATATCTTAGACGGGCTTCTCCAGAGGAACAAAACCAATGAAGCATATATCAGAAGGCTTCAAAAAAGTTCATGGGAAATTTCATTAACTTTTATTTCCCTTTTCCATGAACTCTTTGAAAAGAAAGAAACTGAGAGAGCGGTTTCAAGGCAATGTCCCCTACAGTTGTGAAGGCTGGCAAGTCCCATGTCCATGGGCCAGTTGTCAGGCTGGAGGCTTCTTTTGACTGTTGTGGTTGCAGGGACTGACAAAGGCAAAATCAGTGGTTCAGCTGGAAGGCTGCTGGCTCATGCTCAGAGAATCAGAGGCTGGAGGATGATGAATCAAATGCTTGTTGGAGAGAGAGTGAGTTTTTGCCAGCACATCTGTATATATTGGATGCAGCCCCCACTTCCAAGGTGACTCTCCTTTCAGCTAATTGGGGGCTCACAGCTGATCACAAAATAGAGCATGATCACATAATATCTGGCAAACCATCGAGACTCATGCTCTCGCCAAACAGACATATAACCATCTAGGGAGATCTTCAAAAAACATCTTTGGATAGTGGTGTTGAGGTTGGCATTCTGTGGGTCTGGAAACATCAGCAATCCAATTAAAATATTGATTAAGTCAAAGCATCGGTATGTTTGGGATTCACTTCTTTGTTTGTGATTTTAATTAATTTTGTGCAAAAACACATGGGCCATCGTGGACTTTGTCTGAGATGTGCTGGAGGGGGAGGTCAGTAATATATAAATTTTTGTTTGTTTTTCAAATTGGATTTCAGTTACTTTGTCTGAAAATTGAGGGATTTAGGGCTCATCAATGGCTCTTAAAGTTTTTGAGGCCAGGGTCTATTTTTAGATGCTGATGAATTCGATGAATCTTCTTCTCAGCAAAATGTATATGCCCAGAAGTTCAATAGCTTTGAACATCAATTAAAAATGGCTATTTGACTCTCAGAAATCTATAGACATTGGCTGAGAATACTTGAGCGGAATGTAGCCTTTCTAGTTAAGACATCCTATTATTCCACATTTTCTATGATGATATTGGTGCTTGCCATGCCGCTAACAAGGAACAAGATTTAACTTGTTGGCCATACTTGACTTTTGAAGTTATAAGTGAAAAAAGGTCATCTGACAGCTTCCTTTAAACAAAACAAAATGAAATGAAACAAAAACATTTTCAACCTTGGCTGCTCTTGAGTCACCTGGGGAGTTTAAAAAACTCCCAGTGTGTGGCCACAGCCCAGATGACGTCAAATATAATCTCTGGGGGTGGATTCCAGATATCAGTGTATTAAAGGTAATTCCCCAGTATTATCAGATGGAACGTCTGCTGCTGCATGATTGAAACAGCTTCAGACGTCCAAGCTAACAGGGATATCGACCCCCAGCAGGAAATGGAAGAACATTCCCTGTTTTCAAACATCTAGTATTAAAAAAACTGGATTTCAGAATAAAGGTTTTCGAACTTTTGTGTATAACTGTGCTTCCCAATAGTCTATGCTCCAGGATAACTGGGAACATTTCCCAAACACTGAATGGCCTTTCTGGTACTATGTAGGTGCTGGAAAGGTGCAATCAGACGTGTCTTGCTCTGCCACAGCATAAACCAGGAGTAGTTTGTTTTCAATATAAGAACAGCTGATGTAATCCCAAACTGTTTGAAAACTGTCTGATTATAAACAGGGCATGGGGACCTCAGTGCCTACATGGTCAAAGGGGTGAAACTGAAATGATTGTCTATAAAGTTTTTGTGAGATATTTCAGGAGAAATTTATTATTAAAAATTTTTTTTCTTCCTTTCTTTTTATCAACAACACTAATTTTTGTAACCTGAGCTGACATGAAGCAATATACCCACAAGGCCAAAACTCTACGCTAATTTACTTTTCCAACCTTCTAATAGTCTCGGGTCAGAACAATCATTATGACCTGATTGTACTGATGCTTCAGACCACATGGTTTCATCTGCAGGTGCTGCAAACACACGCTGTTGTTGGTGCTGGTGCTTTTATAGTCGAGGATTTGGTCACAGTGCCTGGTGGTTTAGCTACAATATGGAAATTTTGTATTTAAGAACTTATATGAATAACTTTTTTTGAATATGATGTGGTGATAAAAGGAAAGGATAAAAAATTTAAAAGACTTCCTCTCAGTTTTTAATAATGCAATTAATGTAATTCAGTGAAGAAACATCTTGCAAAACTATTTTGTAATGTTCATATAATCTAAGAAATATTGCATTTAACTAATTCATCACTATATTTATCACATATTAGTCTAGGATTAAAATTGACCAAAAAACAAACAACATTACTCAGGCTTCCGTATGGTCTAGTATGGGAAGATATTCGTGTCTTTGGTGTGGTGTGTGGTTTGTGTGTGTGTGTGTGTGTGTGTGTGTGTGAAAGAGAGAGGCAGAGGGAAAGAGACTATGAGTCAGACCATTGGTTGACACCAACTTTAGTGATGCCTCTGATTATAAACCCACTGCTGGTTCCGCTTTAAACCATTCACTCTAAATTTACCAATACTCTGCATGGCATTGACATTGGCTGGCAATGCCACACTTGCTTCATTTGTAAGAAAAATATTCCATGGAGAACAAGCAATACTTGCATCCGAGTGATTAGTAATCTCCAGAGGATCTTTGGAACTTTCTGGCATCTTATCTCTTCCTGCCCTCTTGCTAATTTTGACTTTACATTGAACTCAGAGACACAAACAATGGTTTTCATGAAATGGAGCAGTAAAAGTTTTCTTCATCAGACTGGCTCTCCAGAGAAAGAATGCTTACTGCCAGAGCTTAGAGATGAGAAATGAAATATGTAATGAAAGGTTATTTGTTTTCCAGAGTTTTATAAGTTAATTTGGGATATTCATCAGCCAAGTTTTTTTTAATATCTGTGCTAAGCAACCATTACTTGTTTTCAATTTGAAGAAAAAATGGTCATCTTGGCTTTCTACAGCATCTGTACTGCATTCAAACCATGCAACAAAGTCATGCATACTAAGACTTTCCAAGTCACACGATCTGCTTGAGTATTAGCCATCAATTAAGAAAGAACAGGAAAAAAAAATCTGTATTATAGTGATTTCTCCCTTGTGGGTTTAGCAATTTCCCTACTAAGCTTTGGTATTTTAAGATGACATTTTGAAAATTGGATTTAACTACCTGAAAATTATGACACAGAATTGTCAGGAACCTGTGGTTGACTGGAAACACCTCACTTTGTCTGTTTATTACTTATTTTTTAGGGAAAGGATCAGCCTCTTCAAGAGCATGTCTTGATTTATAAACCTGCTCTTGTTATTTTCCTTTGAAATGCAACTCAAATCCAGAGTGGAGAGGAAAGCTAGGCATGAATCCTCAGTGCCATTACGTAGCCCAATCTGTGTGTAAATTAAAATTTACATCGCCCATAAGGACTCCAGATACTGCTAGTGACTGTCGCTGACCCAAACATTTCCACGGGGAGGACGCCCATCAATGATTACTACTCCAAGCAGATTGGGGCACGTGGGAAATGTTCACAGCAGCCAAAGTCTCTAGCAGCAAAGGGCGATGGCACACATATGTATATGCCATTATGTAGTACACGTGTCTCATTTGAAACTGACCTCAATGTATATGACCCATTCTTGGCGGAAGTTAAAATAAATAATTAAGTAATTAAAACAAAAAGTAAATGGATTTAACACTGATTTGCCAATGGCTGGTGTTTGAATAGATTGCCCTTTGGGGGTGTGTGTGGCGGGGGTGGGGTGAAAGAACACCAAAAACCAAACCCACCCCAGCTCTCACTTGCACTTTGGTAACAACAGAATGTGTAGTAGCTCTCAATAATGAACACTGGTTGAAATGCCTGAGTGGGAGGATCTGGTAAGTATATTTGAACATAACCATTAAATTTTGAAGATAAGATCTTGTCCACATTCTGTCTCTAAAAACATTCACATTTATATAAAACCTTATGCTTTACTTTAAAAATCTTAGTGATTTATTATTGCTCTGTCTACATGGGCTGCTTTTAACTTTGCTGCTTTTCGTACAGCCATTGGCAATACTTTTGCCCAGTTTCTGATACCCCATTGCACGGCAAGTCACTCCACTGTGCATGGTGTCTGTCAGAGTTTTTCTGAGAGCACAGGTGCTCCAGGAGAGGAACTATATTGTGTCCTTCCTTGCTTGCTTACTTGTTATTGCTGTTCTTCTGTCCTAAATATCACTAGCCCTTGAAGGATTGAAACATGTTCTGAACTTTGTGCTCTATGGAAAGCTTCCATCTGTCTTCTTGCTTTCTCTGCATCTCTTAAATCACGGATACACATGACCGTGTGACTTTGTTTGCAGCATATCACAGATGGGAGTTTTCAGGAAGTTCGGATAAATCAGAAAGAGCATGATTATCATATTCTAAGCTAAATCATCAGAAGACTTTCTATCTTGGTTTGGGTCTGTATCATTTAAAATGAAATTTAGGGCCATAGCACTGATAGAAGTGGATTCATTTAGAGTATGAATCTGAAGGGGCACCCGCCCCCCAAAAACTATGCATTAAAAAATTTTTTTTGAGAAAGCAACCTTATCACCTTCAAAGTACTCTCCATTACACTTACTACATATGTCAAATCTGTTATTCTATTCTTGGAAGCAATTTTCAAAGTCATTTGTTTGGCTGGCTGGCAGGACCTCCCTCGTTTTTTTCTTCACCTTTTCTACATCATCAAATAGCTGTCCTTTCATGTTCCTTGTAATTCATGGAAACAAAAAGAAGTAACACAGAGAGAAGTCAGGTGATTAAGGTGCGTGGGGCAAGAGAGGCATGCTGTTTTTTGCCAAAAACTGGCACACTGAGATGGCTGCATAAGCAGATACCTCCTTGTAGGGGCAAACTCAGGTCCCTGTCTGCCTTTCCAAAGCAGGCCTTTTTGTTGCACACTGTTACACATCTTTTCAGACAGAAAGCGTGAATAACAGTCTGACTCGGTGGAATGAACTCCACATGCACGACGGGCCCACATTTTGGTCTGTTTGGGATGCTGCTGGACATGCAGAACTAGTTTGTCATCAATCGACTTTTCACCTTTTTGGAAATGAGAAAATCACTCATACACTTGAGTTTTTCCCATAGCACTGTCCTTGTTAGCGGTGTTCAACATCACAATGCTTTTGGCGACATTTTTCCTCAGAAGGAAAAAAACTTCACAGCCACATGCTGGTCTCTTAAATCAGCCATCACAAAAAAAACGAGGTTCCAGTAAAATTGTTTTGATGGAAAAATTCACTGTGACCAGAGAGAACCTTCCCAGGCAATGCCACTGGGTGCACTAACTCATAGCAATTTGCTTGATGTTTGCCTAACCGGGAAAAATGCATGCTAGCAGAGCCTTTTTCTGTTGTTGGTTTTTTTTTGGGGGGGGGATATCCCTTTTTATGCATAGATTGCACATAATTATTTATTGCCTTATCAGGTCATCTATTCTAATGTTCCGTAGAATTTCAGAAATAGAGATACCAAAATATAAAAATGAATAAAACTTTTCCTTTGGTGTGGGAAGAGTGCCCATGGTGAGTCAAGTGACAGGTAAGGAATGAGGGCCGTCAGCCTGATCGCGTCGGAAATCAACTCAACATTATGACAAGCTCAGGAGTCCCAAAAAAGAAGACTCTTTTTTTCTTCCTAATCTCTCTTCAACTAGTACCCAGGGTTAGAAGTGGAATTGTTGGAGAATCTTATGTTTTGGGTCACTAGAAACTTCTTTAAAAATCCAAGAATGCCTCACCTGGAGCACCAAAAAAATAAAAAAATCCAAGTATCCAGGACAGACGACCCCTTTAGGACCAGTGGTGAGAGTGGTGATACCTGGAGGTTGAAGGGAGGGTGGGATGAAAAAGGGGAACTGATTACAAGGATCTACATATAACCTCCTCCCTGGGGGACGGGCAACAGAAAAGTGGGTGAATGGAGACATTGGACAGTGTAAGATATGACAAAATAATAATAATTTATAAATGATCAAGGGTTCACGGGGAGGAGGGATGCAGGGAGGGAGGGGGAAAATTAGCTGATACCAAGGGCTCAAGTAGAAAGCAATTGTTTTGAGAATGATGATGACAACAAATTTACAAATGTGCTTGACACAATGGATGTATGTATGGAGTGTGATAAGAGTTGTACAAGCCTCCAATAAAATGATTTTTAAAAAGTCAATTTCTCCCCAGAAGATCTGAGTAGTGTTTGGCTCTATGGTGGTAAAGTGATGAAGAGAACTTTGTTTAGGGTTATCCATTAATTTGAGAAATTGAAAAATAAAAAACCTATTGAGACAAACTTTTTAAATTAGGAAGCTAATAGGATTGTTACCCAATTAGCGATTAAAAGTGATAGATTTCTGGGAATTTGGATGCTTGAGTTATACTAAGAATGCTCTGCAGTTTAAAAGGTAAGTATGCTGACGAGTGTGTCTTGAACTGAGTACATTTTAGCGACTTCATGTGAGGGCCCTGTGAAAACACCCTGGACATGTGTGCTGAATGAGAAATTGAACTGTAGCGCAGAATGTGAACCGTTAGACTGATTAGGAAGTCTGACAATTGCTACTAAAGTATACTTGTTCACACACACACACACACACACACACAGACACTGGCATTCTACTAACCATAAATCTCTGTTAACAAGCACTTCTGGCATATTGATCACAAATGGATAATTAATGTTTATGATGATGACTCTGAGGCACAAGAAAGTTCTTAAAATTTTCCCTAATCTTCAAAGAGAATAAATTCTATTTCTCATGGTGCAAATTAATTTTTTATCATATCCTAATTCTCTGGAAGATAGCAATTTGTGTATAGTTAAATGTATGTGTAGCTACAAGAGAGCTTCAAAAAGTTCGTGGAAAAGTTCCACGCTCTCCTGATTTCAAATTTCCCATGAACTTTTTAAAGCTCCTTTGTATATTCAGCAACATAAATAGACAAACAATAGAAACTTTGGATTGAAACAAACAAACAAAATTCATTTAAACCACAGCATTTCATTGTTAGAGGAGGGTTTTCAACAGTTATCTAACACTCATGCTCAATCTGAAAAGTAGGCCTGCCAATATCTACCGTTTAGGATATTGTGAGGACAAAATGATATAAAATACATTGGGTAGTGTTTGCTGCATATAAATGCTTTGAAAAATGTAATTCCTGTCTCTTCCCTCCAGCACATTAATCAAGACATCTCATTTGCTGCTTGTGGCAGGTGGGGAATTCACTGGGCACAGGACAGGTTTGGCTTCGTGGAAGCAAGATGATCAGAGGAAGAGAAGAGTGTGCTTGCTCCTTGCTGATGGAGTGGCGTTTTCTGTTTTACCATAAGCTCATTTTCCGGTGCTGGTGGCTTTGGCATTCATTCGGAGCCTTATTTTCTTAGGATAAAGAATTTATTTTCTTCGGATAATGAATTTCTATGTAAATTTGGTGATTTTCCTTTGAGCTTCTTTTAAGTCACCTGAACTCGGGAAACACTTTTTTCATGCTTTTAGAGCTTGTCTGATTGACTTTGTTCTCTAAAAAGGCTGATTTTAATATTCTAAGTGATAAAAGTGCCTTTGACGTGACTGAAGCAATTTAATTAGTAAACCCAGAAATTATAAAGGACCAGAAATCACACCCTCCATGCTTTGAATAAAGCAGAGTAGTGAAATTTCTGATAGGTGTGCACCACAGGTCCAAAGATTGCTGTACCACACACACTGGGGAGAAGGAAGACACTGAAAGCACCTTGCAAGGGCCCTACTGGAAAATCACAAGATTAGGTGGCTGCATAGTCCATCCACTTCATGGTTCCAAACTTCTGCCGCAATAATAATTTACATCGTACATGCCTGGAAATTAATAAGACAAAATAATCAGAGCTGCCTGCAAAGATTCAACCTATAAAATATCCAAAAGGCATTAGCATGATTGTGAGGCAGTGAAATCTTGGAATTCGTTGACGTCAGAGTATCTCAATGCCAGAGTTAGTAATGGACAAAGGATCATTTGATGTTATATCTAATAAAAGTTTTAGTGCCAGGCTGTCCCTCCCATAATGATAATAGTGTGTGAAGTTTTTCTAGTCTGTTTACCATAGAAGTGCCCTCCTATATTATGTTATCACTAAACAGGGGATACTGCTCTAACTGTTAGGCATAAACATAATAAGATGTTCAACTGTTAAACTATCTACAGTATATAAATACTAATGCTGTACTCAAAGGCACCATCATTTTTGATAGCCTTGGTAATGGAGTTCTCTAGAGAGACATGTATATGGATGATTAGTGGCTGGTGGAACTTTTGCAAGTATCTTCAAATGTTGAAAAACAACCTTGATCATTAGCAGTTGCAGCTGTCAAAGAGCAGCTGATTCTTAGTTTAGAAAGCCAATATTGGGGTCAATCTCTGATAATATTTTATCATAAATAATTTATGTATTTATGAAATACAATTCAAAACTGGTAGCTAAGAAAGACAAATTCCTAAAATCAGAGTGTTTTATAAGAATTATAATCATAAAAGTTTATAGCAAATAATGAGAACACAGTCCAACATAATTTTTTTAAATGTCTTGGTTTTTAGATCTGTTTCAGGGGTTATTTGGAGCAGTGATCCAGAAAATTGCATTGAGTGGACACGATCCACTCTAGTTTCTTAAATATGATGTTCTGCTGCATTTTTAGCTATTGTTATACTAATCTATTAGTTTATCATCCTAGTTATAAGTGTGAGAATAATTTAGACCCATAAATTACAGGACAAGGCAAAAAAACTAACAAGAAATAGTTGAAAATAGTTGATGTCCAGTTGGAGGCACTGGGCTGTCAATCCAAAGGTCAGGGGCTTGAGCTCACAAGTCACTCTCCAGCCTGTGAAAAATTTAAAAGTTTGGAAACTCCAAGAAGCAGTGCTTCTCTGTCTAAAGGGTCACTGTTAGTTTGAATCGATTAGATGGAAGAAACCTTTTCTTTTTGTATGGGAGGCTATACAGAGACTGCAAGTTGGATACTAGAGTCAGAACACAACTTGAGAATGATGGAAACGAAATCAGAAAATTGAAAAGGCACGTAATGGAAGGGGTCAGGGCAATTTAGAGGGTGAAAAATTTAAGACTTTATAGAAATTGTCATAAATATTTTGACGATCTAAATTTTTCTTTTTCAAATTATGCCATAAAGATTTCAGAACACATTTTAATATATAGAAGTTAATGGCTAATTCATGTTCAGTGTTTCAGAGGGGAGATGGACTCCAAGCTTCTTTATAAGAAAAGCGCTACCTTTTCTTTGCACGGGTGAGGAACCTTCTCATCTTATAACAAGAATGGGACACTTTAATTTTAGTAAAGATTTGAATTCAGACAAACCCATTTTGGGTTTCAGAACATTTGTCTCTCTTTTATTGTACCAAACTCACCACCAGTCAGTCAATTAAGATTCATAGCGACCCTCTTGGATTGAGTGGAGCTTCTCCTGTGGGTCTCTGAGGCTGTAAACCTTTTTAAATTTTAAAAAATCATTTATTGGGGGCTCTTACAACTCTTACAACATTCCATATATCAACTGTACCAGGCATATTTATATGTTGCCATAATTAAACATTGACTTTCTATTTGAACCCTTGCCATCAACTCCTCCTTTTTTCACCTCCTCCCCCCTCCTACCCTTGTGACTCCTTGATAAATTATAAATTATTGTTGTTTTCATATCTTACATCGTCTGCTGTATACCTTCACCAACTTTCTATTCCACGCCCCCCCCGACCCCCTGACTGTAAATTTTAACCGAAGTGGAAGGTCTCATCTTTCTCTTGCACAGCAGCTGGTGGGCTTGATTAGCTGACCTTGTGGTTAGCAGTCAAACACATAACTCACTATGACATCAGGGCTCCTTATGCATTGTACAATAATTTCTAGTCCCTTTTAGAAACACACATTTTAACTGCCCACTATTCCATTCTTAATAAATGTGAAGTGATTCACAGGGGAAATTCTGAGTTCATGTAACTGGTGCTGTTCAAATGTATCTTTGCATCAAAGGACACCATGTGAAGTGTCATGACCTAAGTATTTAGGACCACACAGACTACCTGAAATTACGGTAAAGTGCACTTCCTCTATCTCAGGCTATCTGACATTACATTAAAATATCCCGATTTTTTATGGACAAGCAGAGTAAAGAGGGGTATGTGACATATGTTCGCTTCTCCTAAACTAGAATTGATAGGGGGAAACTGGTGCCATTTTTTTTTTTAATCAGCAGGTCAAAAAACCCCCGAAATAAGTCTAACATCTGAGGCACCAAAATGTATATTGACAAGTGTAATTTGCTAATCTTTAAAAATACTACTTTTGAACCCTTCATAATTCATAAATTATTATTATTTTGTCATATATTACACTGTCCAATGTCTCCCCCTGCCTTCTCTGCTGTTCATAAGGTAGGGGGGAGTGGGGAGGGAGGGGGAAATGAGCAGCAGATATTAAGGGCTCAAGTAGAAGACAAATGTTTTGAGAATGATGATGGCAACAATTGTACATATGTTCTTGACGCAATGGATGGATGTATGGATTGTGATAAGAATTGTACGAGCCCCCAATAAAATGATTTTAAAATACTACTTTTGTGATACTTTAATGATGGTGAACCCATAATGTTTGAAGTACAAGTGTAGTCACAGACAGTGTTAAGTTTAAAGGACACTAGACCCTTTCACTGGAACCCTGGTGGTGGAGTGGTTAGGAGTTGGGCTGATAACAGCCAGGTCAACAGTTCAAAATCACCAGCCACTCTTGGGGAGAAAGATGAGGCTTGCTACCACACCAAGATTTACAGTCTCTGAGACCTATCTTGTCTCAGTCCTTTCTCCTACTCCAGGACCGCACTCAGTCAGAATCAACTTGATAGCACTGAGAGAGAGGCACTTTGGCTCCCCACGACCCCCAAATTAAACAGCCAGTTAGAGAGCTAAAATGTTTAGCCAGAGAATGTCATTCTCATTCTGAAGAAATCCCTTTTTTCCTCCCCTGAATTATAAGGATCATCTGCGTGATAGTTGTGTGGCCGAGTGTTTGCTGTGTGCGTCCATCTTATGCGGGCATGTTTGACAGTGGGCAGGCAAGCACACGGATGAGGATACGACAGTTGGCCTTGATCCGACTTATCGACAATGATATCTCCATAGTTCTCCTTGTTCTTCTAAGTCCACTCTGTGTAACCCACGCATTTGTGGACGGAGAACTTCCCAGGGAACTCTGAAATGGGTGGATCCTTCTGAGAATTGAGCAAGGTTTGTGAGTCACAAGACAATTCCCTAAAACTTGAGAGGTCAGGCTGACCCCCATATCGTGCGGACTTGTCTGGGTGTGAGCTTTGGTTGCTGTTGTTCCCACTCTTGGTGTACACAGATAGAGTTGGTGCATGATTTGCTAATTGGGAGGATCTTTTCTAGGTAACATCTGAGCAGAACTTTTCTTAGGCTCTTTATCTTTCTGTTCTTTAGAGAAGCCGCATACTCTCATGACTATATATCCATCTTGAACCATATATGGGAACTATGACCCCCATATAAATGAGAAAAAATGTTGGCCCCTCACTAGTGGTTCAAACACAGTTGAAATTGAAATATGTGTGACAGCTGCTGTGTAAGTTTCTTATAAGTAAATGCATTTTAAAATATGGGCAAAATAAGCTGTATGCCCCCAACTTTCGAAAATTACAGTGAATTGGGGGAAGCATAGTCATGTGAATATAAGGCAACTCTAGAAACTGCTTGTAAACTATGGTGCAGTTTTTTGGGTAGCTCACCTTGAGGAGAGAGGGTTACAATCTGTGCACATTAAGACTGCGAGCTCTGCTGCAGGAACTACATTCCCTGCAGCAGGTTGCCATACTTTCATTTATAAAAATTTGGGCTGGCACATATGGTTTGCCTAGAGCTGGTTGCTTCATAATTTCCTACCCCTACTTAAAAAAACACACAACAACTTTTCAACGAGCCCCAATCTTCTCCAGCTGCTGTAAACTGGTCTACAGTAATTTTTACATTTACCTCAACTTGTATTGCTATCTGTAAATATATAAGGACACAGATTAAATCATCAGTTATATTTGAGGGAGCCCACAATCTCTGACGACTAAAGTTTGTCTCAAAGATAGCTCTAGGCCAGAAGGCCCAAATGAGGCTAAATACAGCCCACTGGGAATAAATTGGTTTAAGAGAGTTAATTATACTGTTTCTTATACATGGCACTACAATTATCACTCTTGCGGATGTTCCATGAAACACCTTTATGTTATTTTCTTGAAGTCTGCGGTACTAAAATGGCACTTGGAGCAAGACAAGAGTAATCTCTTTGCGAGGCAGAGGCGGGGTTGGTGCTCAACAAAGGTATGAAATGAGGGAGCATGTCTTTCTGGCATTCTCTTTTCTTTGTTTTGGTTTTAGGATTTGGAACACTATACTTCTTTTTGTGCCCATACTGTTTCAAACAGGTCACTATGATTAGGTGCAAATAGTTTAAATTGCCTTTTGGAGAGGTATTTGCAATTTAGTAAAACTGTCTTGATGACAAAAATGGCTTTAAAATGGGGGGGGGAATTAAAAATTCCATGCTTGGAGCATAGGTAGAGAACATACTACTTCTGGAAATTACACTGATTATTATCTGCAGCAAATGTGAGTCTTTCTTGTGCTGACTCCCTAAAGGAAAGCCCTCGTAAATGCTTTTTGGTAAGTATGGCTAAAGAAGGAACTGAAGAGTTTGGTTTTGACATGTGCATTGGGGATGGCAAACTATCACTTATAACGTAACTAATAAAAGACTGGCAGTCGTTATTCTCACTGCCATTGACTCGATTCCAACTCATGCTGTTGTGCTGATGAGTTGATTCTAACTCAGTGGTCCTATGGACAACAGAAGGAAACACTGCCCTTTCCTGAGCCATCTTCTCCATTGTTCCTTTGCCGGAACCCATTGCTGCAGGCAGGCACTGTGTCAATGGATCTTGTCCAGGATCTTCCTCTTTTTCTGTTGCCTGTCATAGTTACATACTCTCCTGTTAAGTTGAGGGTATTAAAAGTAAAGGAGGAGTTTAGCCTGCCAATCAGTCACAGCTTTATGATGTTTCCTTGTGGGCATGGCCTTCTCATGAGGATTCTGAGAACTTCCTCTCTCTCTCTCTTTCTGCCTTGGTCTTCCTGTTGACAAGCCACGAAGACTTACTGAGACCTGTAAGAGCTCTCTCCCTCTCTTCTCTCTCTCTCTCTCTCTCTCTCTCTCTCTCTCTCTCTCTCTCTCTCTCTCTCTCTCTCTCTCTCTCTGCATCACCTTGCTGTTGAGGTGCCACACTCAAAGAGCTGGAGGAGCCACATGGAGACCCATGACAGTGCTGAGATGCTTCTACTGCCACTGGATCCACAGGACTTTTCACCCACTGACCTGTGATCTTCTTGCATTCAGTATCATTGCATATGCTGTGTGAGTGAGTCTGAAGAGGAATTTATAGAATAGTATCAGACATATGGGCTAATATTGGATTTAAGGACTTCATCTGGACTGGGCTGGAATGTTTTCTTAATAGACAATTGCTCTTTGATATAAAGCTCTCTCTTACACATACATAAGTATCTCTGGATTTGTTTCTCTAGTCTACCTGGACTAACATATTGTTCCTCTACCTTAGCAAGCATGATGTCCTTTTCCAGGGGCTGGTCTCTACAGATAACATGTCTAAAATATGTAAAATTAGAGCTCACCATCTTTACTTCTAAGGAGTATTCTATATATGTCTTCCAACATAGAATTGTTTGTTCTTTTGGCAGTCAATGGTATTTTCAATACTTGTTGTCAACATTCTAATTCATGTGCATCAATTTTTATTCGATCTTCTTTATTCAATATCCAAATTTCATATGCATATGAGACAATTGAATCAGGTGTCCCTTACTCCTCAAAGTATCATCCTTGATTTTCAACCCTTGAAATGTATCTGGTGCAGTATATTTAACAGTGCAATGCATCATTTGATCTCTTGACAGCTACTTCCATGAGCATTGGTTGTGGACCCAAGCCAGGTGAAATTCTTGACAATATCAAGCTTTCCTCCATTTATCACGCTGTTATCTATTGGTCCTGTTTGTTTACTTTACATTGAAATATAATCCATATTAAAGGCTGCAATGCTTGAACATCATCAACAAGTGCTTCAAGTCCACTTCACTTTCAGCAGCAAGGTGTTATCATCTGCATATTATGGTTATTAATAAGGCTTCCTCCAATTCAAGCCCCGTTTTTCTTCATATAATGCAACTTCTCTGATTATTTCCTTAGCAAACAGATTGAATAAATATTGTGAGAGGATAGAGCCTGGATGCACACTTTTCTTGGTTTTAAATTATGCTGTATTTCCTTGCTCTGTTAATAGAAATGCCCTTTGATCTACATACTTGCGTTCTGAATGAGCACAATGCGATATTGTGATTTTCCCATTCTTAGGGCCATCCATGGCTTGCTATGATCTAAACAGTCAAATGCTTTTGCATAATCAATGAAGCACAGTAAATACCTTTCTAGTATTCTCTGCTTTCAGCCATGACTCAGCAATGATTTCCCTTGTTCCATATCTTCTTCTGAATTTGGCCTAAATTTCTGGTGACTCCCTGTCAATGTACTGCTGGCATTGTAGTTGAATGATCTTTAGGAAAATTTTACTTGATGTGATATCACTGATAGTATTCTATAATATGAGCATTGTTGGGTCACTTTATTTCAAATAAGTACAAACATGGATCTCTTACTATCATTGGCCAGGTAACTGTCTTCCAAATTCATTAGAATAGATGAGTGAGTCTTTCCAGAGCTTCATAAGCTTGTTGGAACATTCCAACTGGTATTCCATCAATTGCTGTAGCTTTGTTGTTTACTAAAGCCTTCAGTGCAGCTTAGAATTCTTCCTTCAGTTTCATAGGTTCTTACTCATATGCTACCTCTTGAAATGGTAGAATATCTACTAGTTCTTTTTGGTACTGTAATCCTTGTGTGTTCTTTCCATTTTCTTTTGAAATGTTGCTTCCTGAATTATTCAATATTTTGTACATAGAAGCCTTCAATATTGCAACCAGAGACTTATTTTTATCCATCATTTTATTGGGAATGCTTACAGATGTCATAACATTCCATAATTAAAATAGATCGAGCATAATTTTACAATTGCTACTACAATCAATTTCAAAACATTTTTTTCTACTTGAATTCATTGATGTCAGCTTCCCTTCATTCCCTCTCTCCTCTTCCCCAGGAACCCTTGTGTATATATATATATTATATATATATTATATATATACAATATATATGCCATATCTTACCCCATGCAATATATCCATTCACCTACAATTCTGTTATTCACTCCCCGGGAGTAAGGTTGTACAGATACCATTGCTATCAGCTCGCCCTCCCCCCATCCCCACCCTGTCTTCCCATATCTTTAGGGAATCATTACTCCCTTGCTTTTTTGAATGGTCATCCATTCTGGCATTCCTACATCCAATGATCTTAATTGTACACATGAACATATGGATGTCTGACAGTACTAAGGAGGTGAAACAGCCTTAATTGTAAAGGGAGGAAATATCAAAAAACCCGAGGACAGTTATGTGTTCATCAGTGTTTTACCCCAGCCTAAATTCCTCATCTATCCCCCCCTCCCCGCATGTTGCCTCTCTGTGAGGGCCTGTTCAATTGTCTTGCAGGTGGGTTTGGGTCTCCACTATGTCCATGCTCCTTCAGATCAATTTGATTGCTTGTTTTTGAACTTCTGATACATATTTCTGTCAACACTTCATGATCACACAGGGTGGTGTGCTTCTTCCATGTGGGCTTTGGTGCTTTCCTGCTCAATGGCTGCTTATTTGAGTACAAATCTTTAAGACCTCAGATTCTAATTTTTTAATAGCCAGCCATCATCAGCTTTCTTCATCACATTTGCTTATGCACCCATTTTGTCTTCAGGATCCTGTCGAGAAGGTATCACATTGCCACATTATTAGAACAAACTGTTCTTGTACTTAAGTGAGATTTTAGTAGAAACCTAAAGTCCATCTGGTTCCTTATTGAATTTACATAGATGTGCATGTAAAGGCAAATACACCTATATTTATATACTTATGTATTTACATATATATTATTTTGAAAATTCTTCTTCTTTCCTCCTGCCCAATTATCATGCTTGCCTATTTTTTACCTCTCAGTAATTCCTCTCAGACACTTTTTTTTTAAACGTTTTATTAGGGGCTCATACAACTCTTATCACAGTCCATACATATACATACATCAATTGTATAAAGCACATCTGTACATTCTTTGCCCTAATCATTTTCTTTTCTTTCTTCCTTTTCCCTTTTCTTTTTTACATTTTATTAGGGACTCATACAACTCTTATCACAATCCATACATATACATACATCAATTGTATAAAGCACATCCATTCATTCCCCGCCCCAATCATTCTCAAAGCATTTGCTCTCCACTTAAACCCTTTGCATCAGGTCCTCTTTTTTTCCCCTCCCTCCCCGCTCCCCCTCCCTCATGTGCCCTTTGTAATTTATACATCGTTTTTTTGTCATATCTTGCTCTATCCGGAGTCTCAGACACTTTTTGTCTGATCAAACACTCCCAGGACCTCTCCACCCTCCTCACTGTCCATTATAGAACCCTGCTACTCCCCTGTCCCGGTCACTGTTGGCTCACCCCCAACCTTCCCTCCCCCTCTTTCCCTCCCACAACCACCCCCAACCGCTGTTCCCTTGCTTTCTCCATTAGGTTGCTTGTCCTGCCTATCTTATATAGATAGATATAAAAAGAAAATTAAATAAGTAAAATACAATAAAATATTTTCACAATAATAGAAATATAAATTAAAAGGGAGAAAGACCATACCAATAGTTCTAAGTCTAACTGGTATCCTGACCCACAGTAGATGAATATCTCTCTGTTATATAGTAAGCAGGACCTATTATAATCCCTTTGCCCAATTCCCTTTTCTTTTAGGGTTCCATGTCCTGGACCTGCTTATCTAATGCATTTATACCCTTCTGGATCTCAGTCTTAGTGTGCAAATGGCTACATCTTACAGGTCCTTATTGCTCTTCCTGCAGTCAGAGTTGAAGTGGTCTGGTCTTATGCCCCCCTACCCCACCCCGCCTCACTGCCCAGTACAGTGTGGCACCTTTTGAGAAATCACCAATCAGATTGGGTAAGGTACCAAGTGCTGCCCCCAGAATGAGAAGTCTGCAATTGGTATTTTGGGGGACTTTGAGGCTTTGCTCCCATCTCTAGTGTGTTGTACTCTTCTCTTGTTTTGGCCCCGTGCATGTGCGTCAGATCGGCCACTCTCCTGGAATTGTATTTTCAGGGCTGTCCCTCTATAGCATAGAGGCTTGATTTTTCAATTCTGCTGAACAATCTCTTCTGACAAATTTCAGAGTCTCTTCTGACATCCATTTTGATCTCTTCTTTCTTTCCTGTTTTTTGAATAACCTTTTACTTTCTTCATGTATGATGTTCTGATAATAGTGTTCAATGCATCAAATCTGTTCTTGAGATGACCTCGAAATTTGGATGGAAAATAACTCAAGGTAACATTTTGGCTCATGTGTACTTATTTTAATTTTCTTCAATTGAGCTCACAAATGAACCGGACCAGGTTTTAGTTGCTGATTTGTGCTTCTCCATCTTCTCTTACACTGAAAGCAAAACCAAAAGCCCGCTGCCATAGAGTCAATGTTAACTCATATAAACCTTATAAGACAGAGTAGAACGCCCCCTATGTGTGTGTGTGTGTGTGTGTGTGTTTCTTTCTAGGTTGTAGCTGTTTACAAGAGTAGAAAGCCCTATCTTTCTCCAGCAAAACTGGCTGGTGATTTCAATTTGCTGACCTTGCAGTTAGCAGTCCAACGAGTCACCACTATACCCTCAGGGCTCCTTAGTATAGAAGCAGTGAATTTGATTTCTGAGTGTTCCATTGGCGCATCCACGTGTACATTTGCTTTTTGTGTTATTGAAAGATACTTGCTATGAATGAGTCTTTAGTTTTGGAAAAGTCTCTCATGTGATCTCCAAATTTGTTTCTATAACCATGGTAATATTTTCCAGCTATTGTTCTTCATCTTTGTTTCCAACTTTTGCATTCTGATCACCAAGAGTTATTAATGCATCTTGATTGTACATTCGATAAATTTCATATGGAAGATGTTGGTAGAATTTTCAATATCTTCATCATTAGCTTTACTGATTGGTGCATAATTTGAGCAATAGTTGTATTGACTGGTTTTCCTTGTATGTGAATAGGTATTATCCTGCTACAGAGAGCTATTATCCAAAACAGATTTTGAAATATCCTTTTAGATGTTGACTATACACATTACTCTTGATATGCTCATTCCCGGCACAGTAAATCATATGTATGTCTTATTCGAAATAGCCAATACCTGTGTCTATTTCAGCTCAATAGTGCTTAGGATATCAATCTTTATGTATCCCATTTAAATTTAGATGATTTCCAATTTTCCTATATTTCCACTTCATACGTTCCAAGTTCCAAATATTAATAGATGTTTGCAGCTGTTTCTTCTCATGTTGGGACATGCACCGTCAGAAAATGAAAATCCAGGCGATGTCACTCCATTTAGTCATTATAGTTAATTCTACTTTGAGCTAGAAACGCTTCTTCAGTCATATTTTGAGTGCCTTCTGACTTAAGAGGCTCATCTTCTCGCATGATATATGACAATGTTCTGCTGCCCTTCCTGTGGCTTTTCAGTGGCTAATTCCCCAGAGTTGGAAAACTTATTCCTCTTTTGTAATCTTTTCTTAGTCTGGAAGCTCAACTGAAATCTGCCCACTAAGGGTAAACCTGGTTTTACTTGAAATACCAGTGACATCGCTTCCAGCATCACAGCAACACATAAACCACCACAGAATGATAACCTGACAGATAAATAAATTCCAACTCATAGAGACCCTGTAGGGCAAAGCAGAACTGCACCTGTGGGTTTCATAGACTGTAACTCTTCAAGGGAGTTGAAAGGCTCATCGTTCTCCCGTGGAGTCGCTTGTAAATCAGAGCTTGCCGACCTTGGGGTTAGCAGCCCAACGGATAACCCACTGCACCACCAGGGCTCCTTGGTGGTCTTTGCCCACCTAGAAATAATTCTGAGTCATTTTACACCCAGACCCCCTTGAGGAGTTGGGTAAGGTTGTTGCTGGACCTGTATATAGCCTGACTTTCTCCCTCTGCCCTTCCACAGGTGATGATCCCATGGGCACTGAAAAATAAGCATTCTGCATGCTGATTGTGGGCTCAGAATCTGATTCACGGAAAACCTAATGCCATAAGCAGACAGCTGGTCTGCCTACTTAGAAATCCTGTTGATTTTCCCAAAGTTGGTAGCAGTGGTTTGGAAAGGATGACAAAACGTAGTGTGAGGGAGGACAGTAGACCCTGAACAGTTCAGATAGAGGACTCAGTAGACAGAGAAAACAAGAGCATGAAGCTTATTTAGAAAAACCTGTACACATGTGCTAGAATCACACTGCTTGGTTTAAAATACTGGCTTTCTTTGATTACTTCAGTAACCGTAGGTAAGTTACAAACTTTCAGCCTGAATTTACTTACTGGTAAGATGGGGCATGTTACCTTCTTGGATTTTTGTAGGCTTAAATGTGTTAATGTCTGTAAAGAGCTTATAATAGTTTCTGGTACACAAACTAAAAAAATCCCAAAAGCATGCCAAAGTAGAATTGTGTTTCGCGGTGTTCTCACTCACTGAGTTGTTGGAGGTAGATCATCATATCTTACTTCTAAGATGCCTCTGGGTGGGTTCAAATCACCAACCCGGGGCTACTCTTGGATGTGGAACTGTTTGTTTCATCCAGTGTAATCTAAACACCAAGCAATCAAGATATTACTAGAATGAGAACTCTTGACTAGTAACACAAATCCTTGAATGGGAAATTTGCCTATCCAATCTGATTGGATTATACACAAAAAGACACCTTACAAAGTGTTGGAAATTGAAATTAATCATCATTGTTTATAGAAACTAGACAGTGAACAACAGGAACAACTTCTTCATAGAAAGTAACAGTAAACAGCAATAACAGAATTGAGTGAATTGTTCCCCGCCACCCTTATGCAAAATGGAAATGAGGAAAACAGAACTTGCCTGGTCAAAGTCGAGCCAACCCTATAATGTAGATAGAGTAAAGCTTTCAGGACATGAAACAACCTAAAATGAGAAGAAACAGTTGCAAATGTCCATTAGTAACCAGAGTGTGTAATTTATGAAGTAGCAATCCCGAAATATTTGAAGTTGTCAAAAATTCTAAGATACTAGGAAAGATAAATTAGATAAAGAGGAATGAGAACACAGACATGGTCATAAAGATTATTTCAAGATCCATCTTGAAATGCAGTGCTATCAGTGATAGGATAATATCCATATGGCAAGGGAATTCAGTTCATATAACTATTCAAATTTATGCATCAACTACATTTTTCTTAGTTTTTTTTTCAGCATGGGAAATGTCAAACATATTCTTTCCTTTTTGTTTTCTAATTCCAGATCTTTGCACATTTTATTCTAACACTTTATTTTGTCTTCTTGATGCATCTACTAGTTGCTTCATCATTTCTTGCATTTTAACTACTCTATTTTTGAGAATAAGCTTCAGTCTCTTCTGACTTTCATTTAGACATTTTCTATCTTTCTTGTCTTTTTAATTTTTGCTTTCTGCATGTCTGATGTCCTTGATGTCATCCCACAAGTCATATAACTTTAGGTACCTGCTCATGCCACAAATGATATAGAAAATCTTTACCAATATTGGAAATCTTAAATTGATTATAGATCCAATTAAGATTCATTAATAATTTTTGGTGATTTGAATGTGAATGTTAGAAACAAAGAAGAAGCATCAGTTAAAAATATGACCTTGGTGATAGAAATAAAGTCAAAGACTATGTGACAGAATTTTGCAAGTCCAATACCTGTTCATTGAAAATACCCTTTAGGCAACATGAAGAATAAGTATGCAGGTGGACTTTGCCAGATGGAACAAACAGGCAACAAAATGACTACATCTATAGAAACAGATGATGAAGAAACTCAATATCATCAGTCAGAACAAGGCTCGGGGCTGACTGCAAGCCAAGGTGAAGCTAAGGAAAGTTAAAACAATGCTATGAGTACCATGTATGACCTTGAGTATAAATATCCTAAACGTAAAAACCATCTAGTGGCTAAAGATATAATGAGTTACAGGACGACATCAAAGACATGCTACATGAAGAATGTAAAAGGACATTAAAAAGCAAAGAAATAAGGAAATGACAAAATGAATGCTATAAGAGGTTGAACACTTGCCTCAGGACAGACCTCCTTTGCACTCTGTATACATTTAGAGTTCTCACCACAGCCAGGTTTCAAGGGCTTCTGTCAAGGCCCAAAGTGGGCTGACTCCATGATGCCACTTTCTCTTTGAGCTGACCTTGACCACCAGTGCCATCTGCTTTGTGGACCAGCACCTCCCATTGCTGCTGCCACTCTGTAGGCCAACCTCACCCATCACTTATATTGGTCTGCCATTTAGTAAGAGCTTCAGTGCTACTTTTTCAGAACACACAGAATACATTGACAACCAAGCTTTTATTGATCAGGAATTCCCCAAACCTCTGAGGGATGGGTCATTAATACAGGAACATGTAGGGCTTGACTAGCAAGATCCTAGCTGTACCAATCCTTTCAGGCAGATTGCAGTTCAATCACTTGGCACATTCCACTGATCAATCATTTTAGGAAGATTGTAACACAGGGATGACGTCTGCTACATAGTAAATTCTAACTGCAAGTCTGACAATGTATTTTTGTCCTGCATCTCCAAAATGGTACCGAGCGTTACCTTTGTTATTCAGATTGGTCAACTTTGAAAACGTCTTAATGTTGCATTGTTGACAACTTTAATGTTTGCCTTCAATGCTACCTCACAGTTATGGGTACAGTTCTTATGAAGGGCAAGCCAATAGCCTGTGCTAGAGAAAAAGAAAAAGAGTTAATAAAAACAGTGTATTTCATCCCTGGCCCATTTTGAGCTAGTTCAAAGGATTCAAGAGACTTATGAATGCACATTGTCTAATTTCTTTTTTCTAGCTAAAGTCCATAGATTTTGTTTGTTTCTTTGTAGGTTCCCCTGGCTTTTATGTAATGTCCTTTGTCTAGCCCAGCACCCCATTGAGGACAATATCATTACATTTAGGCTTTGGCACTGCATTGCCTTTCATCATAGCAGCTGTAACAGTTGTTCACGCTTTCCTTCCTTTGGACGAACGTAACATTTGTAAGGAGTGATGATCAGTTATGTTGTAGAATGTCCATTACAATTTGCCTCATATCTTTTCCATGATTAGAGATTTTGGGGAAAAAAGACCTCAGAAGTAAAGTGCTATTTTTATCACGTCATATCAAGAGTGCTGCTCGTGCTATTGTGAGTTGCTGTTGAGCTGCTTCCCAACTCCCGATGGCCCCATGTGCAACAACATAAATTGTTTGTTGCTGGTCCTGCACAACTGTGATCAAGGTTTTCACCAACAGAATTTGAAAGTAGGTCTCCAGACTTTTCTTCCTTGCCTGCTTAGCTCCACTGATATCTGTTTAGCATCTCAGCAACAAAACCAAGTAGAGATGCAGTTTATAGGACACACAGATACACATAACATACAATACAGAGAAAACTTCAAACCCTATAGAGGGTTTCTACGACTGTAAATCTTTTAGAGTACATAGACTCGCCTGAGTAGCTTCTGGTAACTTTGAACCTCCAACCTTGTAGTTAGCAGTACAACTTGGACCTTGTAGTTAGTCAGTGCCACCAAGGCTCCTGTCACTGAATTACTAGTGCATCTTATCAAGAACATGATTGATCATGGTCGATATTGACCTTGATCAACTGGATGCCATAGTGTTTATTTATTGTCTACTATCACTTTATTCTTTGGAAGGAAGTCATTATGCACAACCCATGCATAGAGAAGTGAAGAGGTGGGGGTGGGGTGGGAACTGCTGTGTGTTAGTCTTCATCAATAATGGAGAATTCTTCTGGATAGGAAGTTTATCCCTTCTGAGGAATTGCTTATTTATCTAACCATTTACAACAGTATGGCTTCATTGAAAAAAATAGTTTTACTGGCATATATGTTGCATACAATACAAGTTAATCATTCAATCATATTTAGAAGAGTTCTGAAATCATCACCTTAATCAATATCAGAACATTTTCTCATATTCATAGTTAACTCCCATTTCCTCTCATGCTCCCCTGCCATGCCCCTAGGCAATTACTACTACAACTACCATTTTTACAGATTTACCTATCCTGGATTTCATATACAGAACATCATATAAACAAGAAATAAAAAACAAGCAACAGAAAACCCACAAACAAGAATGACTAGACAAAACATGGATAAACCTCAGTCAAAAAGACAGGAGAGAGTTCACTTCAAGTGTGCTGCCCCAGACATCACAGCACCTCCACCAGGCCATCCCTGAACCTGTCGCTACACTGCAAGCTCTCACTGGTCCAGCAACATGGCCTGCTGCTAGCTGGTAGCCTCAATCCACACCCCTGAGGCCTTCCTCCAATGATCTCCACCACATCACAGGGCTCCTCACCCTGTCAGTCTACAAACTACAATCCTCGTGTCCTGCATCCGGTCAGCATCCCCTGAGAGGGTCATCCAACCCAGCCTTCAAACAACAGAATAGAGAAGGTAAACTCCAGAAGGACAAAGCCATAGCCTGACTCCCCAGGGCAGTTGGCTATAGGCAGCCCACAGAATCATTCCTACCAACTTCCCTAAGAGAGCTCAGGGCTCTTTGACTCCTGGGAATGGTGCAGAACTAGTCCAAAATGACACACAGACAGTAAACTGCCTCATCAATCTTAAGGAAAAATCAGGAGAAACAAAAGGCAGTGTCGGAGGAAGTTCTGAACCTATTGACATTCATAGAAGAAGCAGATGTTGATCTGCCACAGCAAGAAATCTTCAGAATAATACTTGGAATCATAAAGGATATGAGGACAGCAATGCATAAAAAGAATGAAAAAATAGAGGAGATAAAGGTCATGCAACAAAAGGAAACACAAGAGTTAAGGGACGAGGTAACAAAAGCAAATAACAAATTCCCAGTCTTCAACAACAGACTAAAAGAAGCAGAGCATGGTACCAGTGACCTTGAGACTAACTAGGCAAACTTTAACAAATGGGAAAGGCAGTCAAACAAAATAATCATAGAAGCTGTATAAAACCTGAAAACAATGTATGATGCTATGAAGAGGAACATTAGAATAATTGGACAACTGGAATAAGACACAATGAAAACATCACTGGCAAAAATAGCAAGGCAATTCTTAGAGGAAAACTTCCCCAGCTTAATGAATGGAAATCGGGCAACTACTAAATGTAAAAATTCCCGGGGTGAGGCACAGGCACTCTGGTAGGGGTCAGACCCCACCCAGGGATGCATATGGCAGCCAGCCACAAAGGCGAAAAATAAAAAAGGATATGTGCACAGTGGGGGAAGAGGACACTCACACACCCACAGGGAGGGTGTTGCATTTGTTTCCACAAGAAAGGGAGAGAGGGACCAGACCTCAAAGTGGTATAACAAGCCTTCAGGGCAACATACCGGCATGTAGCAGCAAATTAACAGAGGTTTGTGGGACTTACCCCTATCCCTTCTAAGTTGACACCCCTCCTCAAAAGATTGCACTAGCTATGACAGCAGTGAAGATATAGCCTGGAGAGAGTGGCGGGTCTGCCCCAACCACATGGGAGCAAACTAAGAGGGAAAGAGCAAGCGAGAGAGGACCACATCCTAGCCAATTATGCCCTGAGAACAACATTCTTGTTTGGAGCAGTCAATGCACAGAATTTATCAAGCATTCATGAGGGTGGGAGGAGGGTGATAAAAAGGAGGTGGTGATACCAAAGGCACAAGTAGAAAGAAAATGTTTTCAAATGATGACGGCAATCTATGTATAAATGTGCTTGATACAGTTGATGTATGGATTGTTATAAGAGCTGTAAGAGCCCCAATAAAATGATTTATATATTAAAAATGTCCTGTTTTAAAATATATACCATAAAATTAGCCATTTTTACCATTAAAAAAGAAAAGCAAAGCAAAAAGAACACCAGACAATTATTCAGGAGGCCAAAAGGACACCAGCTTGACTTAAACCCCAAGAAGAATTCCCTAAGGCTTATAATAGTTAAACCATCCAACTTTAAGGAAATGGAGGTAACCATAAGAGCAGTTAGGGGGGGGAAGGCAGTCACCTCTAAAGGTAACCAAATAAGAATATTAGATCTATCAGTGGACACCCTGAATAAAAGGAAAGAGTGGAATAACATATGCCAAAAGTTAAAAGAAAATAATGCAAACTCAAGAATACTCTACCCCACCAAATTATCTATCAAGATTGATAGAGAAGTAAGAGTTTTGACACACAAGGAAAAACTCAAATATGTTAAATGAAACCCAGCTCGACAAAAAAAAAAAATTCTTATCGACCCAGTGTGGACAGTGGAACAACTCTCACCAAATACAAATAAGAGACCACCACATAGAGCAACTCCACCCAGAGGTTGACACATTGAAAACAGTCCTCAAGATATCATTGGCTCATCAGTGAACAGAAGGCAAGAATGAACCCCCCATGTATATGCACAACACACTGAAAAGAAAGGAAGTAGGAAAATAACCAACACAAAAGGTAGGCGATGACATCACAGAATCCACAGATGGATGTAGTAACTCTAATATCAATAGACTGAACTCATCTATTAAAAACTGGCTTAGAAAACACAACCCATCTATCTGCTGCCTACAAGAGACACATCTCTAACTTGTAGACAAAAACAGGCTGAGAATCAAAGGCTGCAGAAAAATATACAAGCAAATAGCAATTCAAAAAAGTAGGGGTTGTGATCCTATTCTCTGACAAAATTGATCTTCAGGTGCAAGCCCAAACAAGAGATATGGAGGGGCACTATAATATTTGATGGAACAGTAGACCAAGAACCAGTGAGCATAATAAATATATATGTGCCTAATGAGACATTTGTGAAATTTGTCAATCAAAAATACTAAAGATAAAAATAAAAGAAATCACAAGCTCAACAATCATAGTAGGCAACTTTAATATACCACTCTTTGAGAAAGATAGATCACAGAGAAGCTTAACAAGGAAGCTATAGAATTAAATTCTGCAATTAGGCAACTTGACCTGATAAATATTTTCAGAGCTCTTCACCTAAATGCAAAAAGAAAAATTCACATTCTTTTCAATCCTACTTAGTACATACTCGAAGATAGACCACATGCTGGCGCACAAGTAGAGCTTGTGTAAATTCAAGCACATAGAGGTCATTGAGACTTCCCGCTCAGACCACTATTCCATAGGCTGGGAATCCACAAAAGAATGATTAAGAAAACAAGGGAAAACAATTGGAGTATGAATAACTCTGTACTGCAAAATGAATGGGTTATGGCCCAGATCAGAGACAAAATTAAGAAGTATTTAGAAACCAACAACATTGAGAATATTACATACCAAAACCTTTGGGACACAGCAAAAGCAGTTATCAGAAATTTCATAGCATACATGAAAAAGGAAGAGAGACTTATAATTGATATTCTGGAACAAAATCACCAGCAATTAGAGCAGGGTCAACAGGTCAATCGTACTAAAGCAAAATAAAAGAAATAATGAAAATCACGGCTGAGGTACTGGAGAGGGGAAAACAAGAAAACAATTAAAAAAAAATCAATGCAGCTAAAAGCTGGTTTTTTGAAAGGATTCACAGAATCCATAGACCATTGGAAAGCCTAATCAAAGAAAGGAAGGAACAAATTTCAATAGCCAGGATGAGGGATGAAACAGGGAACATTACAACAGACCCAAATGAATATAAAAGACTAATCACACAGTACTATGAAGGCCTGTACTCCAATGAATTCAACAACTTGGAAGACATGGACAGATATTTGGAAAACCAATCCCTCCCTAGATTAGCCCAGGTGGACAGAAAGAGCCTAAACAGACCCATAGCAATAGAAGAAATAGACAAGGTTATCAATGGATTACCAACAGAAATATCCCCTGGGTTAGACAGATTCACAGGAGAATTCTATCAAGCCTTCAGGGAAGAACTGACACCAATCTTACACAAAATCTTCCAGAACATAGAAGTAGATAGCAAACTCCCAAAATCTTTCTATGAAGTTAGTATAACACTGATATTAAAAGCGTACAAAGATCCCATAAGAATGGAAAACTACAGACCGATATCTCTAATGAATATCCATCCAAAAACCATTAACAAAGTACTGACCAATAGAATACAACACTATGTAAAATTAATAATTCATTATGTCCAAGTGGGAATCATTCCAGGAATGAATGGATGATTCAACATCTGAATGTCCATCAATATTATTCACCACTTTGACATGAAAAGGGATAAGAACCACATGTTAATATTCATAGATGCTGAAAAAGCATTCAACAACATCCAACACCCATTACTGTTTAAGACACTCAAAAAGATAGGAATGGAAGGAAACTTCCTCAATATAATATAATATAATATAATATAATATAATATAATATAATATAATATAATATAATATAATATAATATAATATAATATAATATAATATAATATAATCTATATATGAAAATGAACAGCTAACATAGAGAAAAGATGAAACAATCCCATTGAAAAATAGGACCAGGAAAGGATGCCCCCTATCCTCTTTTACTTAACATTGTACTGTAGGTCCTAGCTATCAGGAAAGACATTTAATTTATTTGTCTGGTGAAAGAAGAGGTGAAACTATTATTATTTGCAGATGATATGATTTTATGAATGGAAAACCCCCCAAAGCACAAGAGGAGTGTTGGAAGCAGTAATATGACAGAGTAGCAGGATACAAGATCAACAAACAGAAGTCTATTGGACTGTTATCTACATTGGAAGAGACCACAGAAGAGAAAATAAAAAAAGTAGTACCTTCACAAGAGTCAAGCACAAATTGACATATCTAGGTATATAACTAACCAAAAAAAAGGAGAAACCATTTGTATGAGGAAAACTATAGAACACTATTAAAAGAAATCAAGAGGGATTTCCACAAATGGAAGAATATTCCATGCTTGTGGATCATAAGACTTAATATAGTAAATATGTCAGTCCTGCCCAAGGCACTATGTAAGTTTAACGCTATCTTGATAAAAACAACAACATGTTTCTTCAAAGAATTGAAAAAACTGACTACTAACTTCATATGGAGAAGAAAGAAGCTCAGAAATGGCAGAGAACTCCTCAAGAAGAAGGACAAAGTTGGAAGGCTTGCTTTTCCTGACTTTAGCACCTGTTATACAGCCACAGTGGTCAAAACAGCATAGTATTGGTATAGTGACAGATATTTAGACCAATGGAAAAGAACTGAAAACCCAGAAATGAAATCATCAGCATATAGACAACTTGTCTTTGATAAGGACCCCAAAATATCAAATGGGAAGCAGATGATCTTTTCAACAAGCAGTGCTGGAAAAATTAAGCAAGACTCTTATCTCACTCCATGCACAAGAATTAACTCAAGCTGGATTACAGACCTTGAGGTAAAACACCAAACTATAAGGACTATTAATGAGGGAATTGGGACAACCCTAAGAACTTTTGCACAGGGAATACATGGCTATCAGAAATAGGTAAGAACACAAACACAGAGGAAGCAAAAATTGACAAGTGGGATAAACTGAAGATAAACCATCTGTGAACATCAAAAGAATTTACCAAGAGAGTAATAAGAGAGTCCACGGACTGGGAAAACATCTTAAGCAATGACACATCAGGCAAAGGGCTTATTACTAAAATCTACAATAGTTTGATAGTCTACAATAAGAAAAAAACAAATAGTTCATTCAGGAGGTGGGGAAAGGACCTGAACAGAAGTTTCACAGGAGCAGAAATCTGAATGGCCAATAAACATATGAGAAAATGTTCCTGATCATTAGCCATAAGGGAAATGCAAATTAAAACAACTATGAGATACCACATAACACCCTCAAAGATAGGCCAATTCAAATATTGAGAAAGCAACAATTGTTGGAGGGGGTGTGGTGAGATAGGAACTCATCCACTGCTGATGCACCTGTAGGCTTGTGCAGCCAATAGGGTAATCAATTTGGTGATACCTAAAACAAATGGAAATCAAGCTACCATAGAGCTATAAATATAGGCATGTGTATATGCAAATGTATAAATATATAATTATGGAGATATGTCTATGTACATATATTTACATGTTAAGTATTAAGGTAGCAGATGGATATTGTGCCTCTACTAAAATCCTCCATCAACGCAAGAACACTTTGTTTTAATAACCTGGCACTTTTTGATGCTCACCTTCCCGACATGATCACTGAAGACAAAATGGATGCTTAAGTAAATGTGGTGAAGAAAGCTGATGGTGTCCTGCTATTTAAAGACACAGCATTTGGGTTCTTAAAGGACTGAATATAAGTTTCCCATCTAGCTGGAAAGCAACAAAGCCCACATGGAAGAAGCACACCAGCCTGTATGATCATGAGGTGCCAATGGGATCAGATATCAGAACCCAAAATAAACAATCAGCCCAGCCCATCTCTAGACAATTGTACATCTGCTCACAGAAGAGTCACAAGGAAGGAACTAGCCAGCCAAGGGTGCAGTATAGCACCGATGAAACACACAAAATTACGCTAGTTCTTTAATGCTTCTCTCCCCCAAATATCATGACCATAGTTCTAACTTACAAATCGACCTAGTCGAGAGCATGTACACTGGTGCAGTTAAGAGGTCTTGACATACGGAATCCAGGATAGAGAAATCCCTTAGGAATAATAATGAGAGTAGCAATACCATGAGGGTAGGACAGGGTGGGGGGAGAAGGGGGAACCAATTGCAATGATGACGCATTAACCCGCCTCTTCTGAGGGGAATGAACAACAGAAACGCTGGTGAAGGGAAACCATGATTAGTGTAAGATATGAAAATAATAATAATTCATAACTTATCAAGGGTTCATGAGGGTGAAAGGGGGGGAAGAAAAAAAGAGGAGGTGACACCAGGGATTCGAGTAGAAGGAAAATGTTCTGATAAGGATGATGGCAGCATATGTACAAATGTGCTTGATACAATTGATGCATGGATTCTTATAAGAGGTGTACAAGCCTCCAATACAATGCTTTATAAGAAAAATAGAAAATGTTAAGAACTGAAATAAATTAAATAAAGGTCAAAAGGGAGATTAAGTCATAAAGTATCATATTTTAACCTAAATATGTCTGGTCTAATCAACTTTACATGCTCTCTGTCTGAAAGCAAGGCTACTCAGCCCTCATGTATGTTCAGAAGGGATTCACAGAGATGTGTCCTTAGGAAGCACAGAGTCACAAGGACTGGGGCACCAAGGACTAGATAAAAACTAGGTCAACAGGGTCCAATTAGGAACATAGTACTGGGCATACTCTCCAATTGGGTTCTGTGTAAGGATTGTTAAACATTGATTTTTCTTGATTGGAGGTTACTCCATCCAGTTTACCTACCAACATAAGTGCACTATTCCTCTGCGACATAGCTCTCCTGTCCCTCACTTGTTGATTTGCATTTCCAGTAAGGTTCACTGAGCGTCCTTGTAGGAGTGCTGGTTGATTTGGGGGGACCTCAGCACAGTGTTGTACAGTAGTAACTGAACGGTCTTCTCCTTCTCCCCCCACATCTTGACGAAGTGACACCAGCTGAGGGGAGGTCTCCTCTGTCAAAGCGGGTTTTAAAAATGTCCATACGATACATGTTAAAATGTGATAGGCAGGCTCTCTACTTTGTTGCTTGGGAGACCATATTAGAAGATCACATGATCTGAGAGCAGAAACCTGCCTGCCTCTCGGTATTCCTCCTTCCACTAGTGGACTTCTTACAGTATTGGCCCTTTTGTGCCCGACTAACTTTGCTCAGCAGAGCGATTTTCAGGTCCACCGTGTCATGAGGTTTTTCACGGTTTCACTTTGTGCATTAAGGGAAGCATAGCATTCTATTGTGGTGTACATATCAGAGTTTCTTAGGCCAATCTTTTTTTCTTTTTTAAAGATCACTTTATTGGGGGCTCTTACAGCTCTTGTAAGTGTATACATCAATTGTAGCAAGCATATTTGTACATATGTTGCCATCATTATTTTCTAAACATTTACTTTCTATTTGAGCCTTGTTATCCATTCTTCTACTGATGGGCATTTTGGTATTTTGACTGTTTTCCGTTTCTTGCTATTGTGAATTATGCTGCAATAAACATGGGCGAGCATAAGTCTACTTGTGTTGTCTCAGTTCTTTGGGGTATATGCCCAGAAAAGGTATTGCTGGGTCATATGGTATTTCTGTTTTCATGGGTATCTATTTTGGTTTATAATCCAACAATATCTTATTGCTTAGATTTTCTTTTTCAGTTTCTTGTTTTAGGACAAACATGTTTAGTGGAGATGATTTACTCTTCCCATTTTTGTGGATCTCTAAGAACTCAGAGAGATGAGGTCATGAATATGGACAACTTTCTTTCTTACTGAACCATGAATATTTCCTTTTTTCTTCTTCATAGCTTAAAGATTTTGCATTCAATTTGAATTGTTTTTGAAAGTAGCTTCTGTGTGTGTGTATGTTTAATTGTTGGTAGAGTTCAGTTGCTTAATCCTAATCAAACTATTACCATTGGTCAATTTCAACACATAGCTTACCAGTAGGGCAGGATAGAATTGTCTCACAAGGTTTCTAAGGTTTTGGAAAGAGATGGTCATAATCTTTCTATCCTAGAGTGGCTGTTGTGTTCAAGCTACAGACCTTTCGGTTAGAAGTCCTGAGCTGAACCACAAAGCCACTAGGGCTTCTTAAGTAGCTTAGGCCTTAGTAAATATTAGGGCAATGATTATGTAGTAGTTAGAATCAGTCAGTTTTCACCCAGGGGTGATATAAAATTAAATGTTAAGTGGATGCTTATGAATTTGATTATGCCTGGCACAATTAACAGTTTAGACTGCTACTTTTGAAAGTATGTAATGAACACCTGATTTGAGCTACAGTGGTATGACAATTGAGATACTTTCTATATGTTTAAATATTTTGGGCTAATAATACATTACTAAATGACCCAGATAGACTCATTGCTAGTTTATCAACATCAGTTTTTACTGTACAATTGCAATGTTTGTGGAATACCTTTTAATGCTGGTTTTTATCAATTATTTTTAACATAGTGAACCAAAAGATTTTTTATGGAAATTTAAAATGAACTATTTCTATCTACTTCTAAGAAGTGATAAAGCAGAATCTGGTTTTGAAACGTTACGTAAACACAGTTCACTGGTATTATTTGGAGATTGTAATTTTGAAGTTTAGTTTCTTTGGTTTTGTACATATTGGTCTATATGAAGGATTTCAGTGTTCAAGATATTAATTGTAATAATAGTAATAAAAATAATAGTTTATTCTTTGAGTGTCATAGAGCTGCTAATACTGTACTGCTAAAGAACTTTGAAAATAATATCTCTAATAGTAATCTCACAAATTGGGCAATATTGTCATTCCCATCTCACATATAAAAATACTCATTTTTCTGATAAAGCAAATTCCAGGACAAATATCTCAAGCTTGTTCTAACTTGAGTTTATTGTATTGTTTTATTTGCTTGAATTCTGTGTCCCATTACAGTCTTTTCATGACATCCTCCTTGAAATTCAACTCTCCTCCAGCTCTTCCCTAGCTACCTTAACAAGTAATCCCATTCAAATCCTCACTGAAGTCACATTCTTTAGAGACTCAGCATTAGATGCAATTCCCTTGTTCCTTCCATCAATCGCTTTCTTCTTCTCACCTAAGAGCTGACACTTCAAGTTCTTGAGACCTTACTAGTTATGACGATATTCACAGCTCAGAGAAACCCTATCACGCTAATGAGGCGTAGAACTGGAATTCGAACCCAAGTCATTTGGTTTCCAGATACACGGGCTATGCCCTTGATCATTTTGTGAAAACTTGATCTGGTGAGTAATATCTGAATAAATAACCTATCTTGATCCATGATATTTGATTAAACACACACACACGTTTCAAAGTTTCCATAATAACATGATTCCATTTGCGCATGAAAAACTGACCTTACTTAAAGTTGATTACCACGACAAAGTATTTTTATAAACTTTGCTAGCCCTTCAAAAAGTGACAGATTAATTTGTAATATTGTACTTAAAGGTAGGATAACCCCTGTATTTCTTTAAACTCTTCCACAATCCAGAGATTTTATGAATTTGGATGATCTTCCCCAACAGTTAGATTGAATTAATGAGGTTTCACTGAATTTCTGAACTCTTTTCTCACTAACAGATGTGTACAAACGTCTCTTTGGGGGGAATGTAAACCATCACAGTGTCAGGAAACTAGGCCATGGTTGAGACATTTGAAGGAAAACAAAGTGTCGAAGAACAGCTGACTGCATAATTAAGAAATCAATCATTTACCCAGGCTGCTTTATTGGCATAATTGGCAATGATTTATAGTATGATGGCAGGAGTCCAACCGGGCATGTGTAGCCTGAATACCATTCTAGCACTCTGGCATGGAATCTTAGCTCAGAAGACATAATTGGACCGGGGAAGATGTTTTAGAGATACCTATTTAAATTAGATAATAACCACCAACAAAATATTTCCCATGAATCTATTTTGTCTAATAATGTGAAAATTTGTAGAGTTATTTCTATGGAATCTTGGAACTAAGTTGTACTCAAAGTAGATAAGTAGGAAATATGTCTCAAGTGGTTGTGTACTGTCTAGTGTTTTGCATATATCTGTTGTGCTACAACCTAATTAATCAATATTATCATGCTGGAAAGAAAGTTGTGTACAGAAAATAATTTTGTTTGTTGAGTGCTGAGAAGGGCCTTAGAATCAGTGAGTGTGCAATTGGCCAACTGATAGATTAGGTTCATGAAAAAGGAGTAATGCAAGGTTTATCTACTGTGCTGTATCTTGTAACTTACTTGTTAAATTTATTCAGGAAAGATGGCTTTAGTGATTTTTCTGGAAACTAACTAGTGGGTTGTTGAGAGATAATTAACAAAACTTCCTGTTTCTCCTCTTGGAACAGATGGATATTTTTGAAATGCAGCAGAACACTGAGCTCAGTTTGAGGGCTTGCATAGCTGAGTTGCTTCTATCTGTATAATGAGGTGCTATTTGCTTGTATTCCAGAGGGCCACAGCCTTTTATCTGCAGCCACACAACTCTGACCCACAGAACTAAGCAGCTAAATGCAGCAGCCAATCTTGGCTCAGGAACAGACTTTTAAGGACATTGACCCAAACTTTTTTTTCCCTACCTGATAAAACACATTTTGTCTACCTTATTATCATAGCTATATGGGTGCCAGAATTTGAAAATGGTCTAACCCTAGTGTAAACTGTAGAATTTAGAAGACAGGAATAGAGAGAGAGAATAGGTCATCCACAAATATTTCTTATTGTTTGAATATTCACACAGAACTGCCACACACTTTTGTCAAGTGTGTGTCTCTAGTGAGGAAAGGATTCCTTATAAGGCCCTCTATTTTGAATCTATTTTTTTTCCTAATGGCCAGTATAGGTGGAATATTATAAATGATTCTTGCATGATATTATGAGGGTAAGTAAAAATATTGCTCTACTAGGGTTTTAGTACACCCTGTGTGGGTTTATTCCAAACAAAAATGTGTTTAAACATGTCTCCATGTTCAATGGCTGGCTGCAGAGGAGTTCTCTCAGAAATATAATTGTCATGGTCACCTTACAGGGCCTTCAAAATGGAATTTTGAGTCATGCAAGAAAACAATTTTGAGGTAAGGGCTAGTATAAAATTTTTCACAAAACGCAAGTGAACATCTTCCCAAATCATCGAAGCTTTACACGAGTATGTGAGAATGCTGCCCCTCGTTTAGGTGGACTAGGTGTAAGAAAGGTGAGGAGGGCCTTCATGGGAGGACACACGGTCAGTATACTCGAATGAAGAAACAGTGGCTGACATGAAGAAGCTGGTGAAAGAAGAAAGAAGGCTTAGTTTGTATGTGATCGCTCCTGAAGTTGGAATCTGATGTGGTTTAGTTTAGCATTTCATTTTAATTGAACTTCTTGGCCTCAGCAAGCTTTTGGCTGGATGCATGCCAAAAGCATTGGGTAAAGGTCAGCTTGCTCAAAGGGATGATTTTGCACCAGTCGTTTAGGCCAGATAGAAGCTAATGAAGATAATTGTATGGAATAAATGATAACCAGGAATTCGTTTTGGATTTACCAATAGAAACCAGCAAGGCTCAATCAGATCAATGGCTTCTGAGGAGTCTGCTGTTAAATTCAAGGTAGAGAGGTCAACTCAGAAGCCAATTATTTTTTTAGAATTTTAAAGTTTTAATCTTGACAGATTTTCTTGAAGGACAGAGGATGATCATGGAAGCTTTTTAGGAATAAGTTTTTTTTTAAATTTCTGGAACATTAATTTTATTGGGGGCTCATACAATGCTTATCACAATCCATACATACATCAATTGTGTAAAGCACATTTGTTGACCTCATCATTCTCAAAACATTTGCTCTCCACTTAAGCCCTTGGCATCGGCTCCTCATTTCCCCCATCCCTCCTTATTCCCCGCTCCCTCATGGACCCTTGATAATTTATAAATTATTATTTTGTCATATCTTGCCCTGTCTGATGTCTCCCTTCACCCACTTCTCTGTTGTCCATCCCCCAGGGAGGAGGGCACATGTAGATCCTTGTAATTGTCTCCCCCTTTTGAATCCACCCTCCCTCTCCCTCCCATTATCGCCACTCACAGCCCTGGTGCTGAAGGTATCATCCGCCTTGGATTCACTGCATTTGGTGCCCGGCTATCAAAAGATATAGTGTCTGAGGTCTTAAAGATTTGAAGATAAACAAGCAGCCATCTAGCTCAGAAGCAACAAAGCCCACATGGTAGAAGTACACCAGCCTGTGTGATCACGAGGTGCTGAAGGGATCATTTATCAGGCATCAAAGAACAAAAATTCACATCATTGTCTTGCTAGTTTCTGTAGGAGAAGAATTAGGCTGATTTAGGTACTCTTTGAAGCTAACGGGATTCCTAAGAGAGAAACTCAGAGAAAAGGATGGAGAAATTAACAAGGAACTGTGAGTGGCTATGAAACTTGTTGCCTGTTCATTGCTTAAATCGTTGAATGATAATAGAGAAATATGTTGGGTTCTTATTTGTAGTGAACTCCTTGAGGGTAAGTTGAATAAATGTTCAATATGATTGAATTTCAGACAATACTCAGGAGAAGTCTGAAATATCAAAATCTAAAACGAGTCATACAGACTCATTTAGGTAACTTGTGTCTTTAATTAACTAAGAGGAAACAAATGCTTCAATTGTTTTAAAAGCAAAGTGATCTTTGTTTGTGATATATGCAGAATAATAAAGAATATGAAGACAAACTGAGTAAAACACATATATTCATGTCTCTTTCTTGCTCAAGACTATTTGGAGTACATTTTGCGAGAGAAAGTCCAAATTTTTACCATGACAATAGGGCTGTAATAGAACCTTCTAGCTCCCTGCATCTACTGTCTATGCTCTCTTCTCATCAGAATACACAGCATCCCCAATATCCTGACCTGCTCTCTACTGACTCCTGATGTTGAACGTCTTTACTTCCTACGTGCCAAGCACAGTATCTTTTTGACTGAAACTACAGTGGTTTATCCTGTCATTATTTTGTGAGGAAGAGGAAGAGGTCCTTGAAGAGAGTGCGAAGGAATTGTCCCAAAGCTATCACAGTTGCTTGTGTTTCCTTTTTGAGAAAGTCTACATTCCTTGCTATGGGATCTGGAAACTTTTGTGTTGTTTTGTTTTGAACTGGGAACTTTAGGATTAGCCTTTGCTTTCTTTACCAGGTTAATCTTTTGCCATCTGTGCTTGAAGCCCATGACTACTAACTAAGGCTGCTTTCGTGTTTTCACACGTATAGTTCTTTATGCTCAAAATATTCTTTCATCTCATCGACTTCAATCTTCTTCCCTTGACTCATTTGTCCCGTTTATTGAGTCACTTTTTCAGTGTCAGGTGTCACGTGTCACCTTTTAGGAAAGCCAGCTTCCACCTAAATTCCCTTCCCACTCTCCATGGAGTGTGTTGTTATTAGATGCCAGTAAGTTGGTTCTGACCTCTAGCAACCCAATGCATAACAGAACGAAACACTGCCTGGCCCTGGACCAACATCACAAGTTCTCCTATTCTTGAGCCCTTCATTGCAGGCATGGTGTCAATCCATGGCCTGAGGTCTTCCTCTTTTGACCAACCATGATGTTTTTCTCCATGGTCTGCACTCTCCTGACAATGCATCTGTGTTAGTTCCAGGTTGACTAGAGTCACTCAAATCCAGAGTCACTCAAATATGTATAAGAAATAGCTTTATATCAAAGAGTAATTGTATATTAAGAAAATGTCCCAGCCCAGTCCATATTAAATCCACAAGACTGATATTACTAACCACATGTGTTAGATGGGGTTCTCTACAGAAAGAAATCCAATGTACTTGTAATTATATTCACATGATATATATACACATCATGTTTATATAACATAGATTTATACAGCACAAAGGAATATAATAGCTAATTAGTCCAGCAGTACTAAGGCTCATTTCAGCAGTACAGAGGGCTCATTTCAATTCATTTCTGTGGAACAGTTAAAACACTGGAAGTCCTTCAACTCTTGAGGGCTGTCAGGTCCAAGGTCAAGGAAGTAGACAGATGAGTCTTCCCTTGAGCAATGTAAGCTGAGTCTGCCCACAGGCAGCAAACAGCAGGGCAGGTCACCAACAGGCAGCAGCTCAGAAATTTAGCAAAGCAGGCCCAGAAGGGATATCAAACTCAAGCAATGCAAGATGACAGGATCCAACAGCCTCAAGTTCAAGCGAGGTATACACCAGCAGCATGGTGAAGCAGGTCTCAAAGGAACCTCAAACTCTAGCAATACGATCCATGGGTTGGCTGTCCCACAGGTAGTGTATCTCGCAAGTTGAGGCAGATAACTAGCTAAAACAGCTGCATACTGATCCAATCACCAAAGAGCAAGAGAGGGACGGGCCTTGCCATGCCATTTATCTCTTTGCCCTCCAATCAAACTGTGATCCTGTTAATCCCACATGTTTCTATAGGCCATGTTGGCACAATAAACCTACTTATCATAGCCCATAAGTCTGATACTAGTCCATAGATCCTCTTCATATTCATACAGCACATGCAATGATGCAAAATGAAGGAAGATCCCAGGTTGGTTGGTGCAGAGTCTTGTGAATCCAGTGCCAGTAGAAGCATCCCCATGGCTCTTGCAGGTATCAGCATGGCTCAATGTGGCTCATCAACAGAAAGGTGAAAACAAAGAGAGGGGCTCTAGCAGGTCTCAGAATGTCTCTCCATGACTTGTCAACAGGAAGACAAAACAGAGAGAGGAAGTTCCCAGAATCCTAATGAGGAGGCCACACCCACAAGGAGGCATCTTCAGGCTGTGACCTGATTGACAGGCTATACTCCACCCCTACACTTATTTATCCAGTTGACCTGAAATTATGTAACTCCCACAGTGTCCAAGTATGTAAGTCAAAATCTCATCATCCTTGCCCCTAAGGAGTACACTGGTTCCAAGGCTGATTGATTTGTCCTTTTGGCAGTCTATGGTACGTTCCTTATTCTTCACCCAAACCACAACTCAAATGCATCAAGTCTTCTTTATCCAATGTCCAACTTTCATATGAATATAAAGCGACGGAAAATACCATGGCTTGGGGTCAGGTCTTCAAAGTGATACCTTTGCTTTTCAACATCCAAAGAGTCTTATGCAGCAGACTTACCAAATGCAATTTGTGTAAGTTGTTGAAAAACCCTAGAATGCAAAGCTGACTGGAGACCTAACTGTACACAAATAAAGTTTATTTGGTCTACTGCCCCTTTTTGGAAAAATAAAACACCCAGCACCCCCTATCAATTAAATACTTTTGTACTACAGCCCAGAATCCTGGACTTGTATAAATGTTTGTTATTGCAAACCCTATCCCACCCCCAGAATATTCTAGTGCCTCCTAGGAAATATTGCTTTAGATCAATCTTTTGTTGTTGGTGGTGTTAGGCGCCATCAAAGTAACATCCTTCCTTTTCAATATTCGAAAAAGGCTTTGTGCAGCAGATTTACCTAGCCATGAGATTTAGGATCCCTTTTATATGTTTTTATGGCACAGAGACAGTTTTACCCTGTCCTGTGGGTTCACTAAAATTGACATGCACTGGATGGCAGTGAACTTGGCTTAGTTTTGGTTTCTGGCATCTTTTTTGTCCTCCATAATAGCATTGATGAGATTTCTTGAAATTTTTCTGTTTATACATGTACCTTTCCAGTAGGCCTAATAGCTCTTTAGGGGCAGGATATCTTGTTTACTATGTTATCCCTGAGAAAAACACAGAACTCAACCCAAATATTAATTGAATAAATAAATTTTAGATATCTACAAACCACTAGCCAGAAGAGTCATATAAATTCATGTTTTGCCTACGTTTCTCAAGTTCATCAGAAATTTAAGTAAAGAGAAATTGCTTTAGCTCTTGTCCTGCCTAGAGTATATAAGCTGGATGTCAAGGAGGTCCTTGTACAAAGGGTACTCACATATTCTGTCTACTTGTCCCAAGGGAGAGAAAAAAGATTCCCTGCTGTAAAATTCTTATAGTAATACATTAATATCACAGTGGGTAAGACATCTTAAAAGAATCAGAAATTTGTCCAAGGACACAGGGAAAATCTCCAGTGAAAATCTTTTAAGGTTCTGCTCAGAGAAATTCTATCATGTTGCCAAATAGAAAAAAATAAGTTCTTAAAGTTTTATAAATTCAAGAGCTACAATCTATATGAAGATGAAAATAAACAGAAATAGAATGGCACCTCAGTACATTTTTAAAAGAAAAAAAAACCAAGTATGTATTTCCCTTGTATCTTTCAACTAGTATCTATAATGATTAAGTACTTAAATGTGTGCTACTTAAGTTGTACAATGTATTTTATTTCAACCATGTCACCCAAGGTAAACATTAAGTGTGGCAAAATGGCAGCTAGAATACAAAAATCTGGAAAGAAAACAAAGGAACCACAAATAAATAAACCATGTGTGTGAGAGGATGGCATGAGCACAGGAGCGATTTAAACAAATTTATGGGAAATAGAATAGAAGCTCATTGATGATCTTAAAAAAAAAAAACTTGAGAAAGTATCAGCCCAGGACACTGAAGCTGGCATTGCAACAATGTAAAACATGGATCTGCCAGGAAATCTAGCAACACTTCATTTAGGAGTAGCACACAGAGTGAATCATTCTAGATTTTATCTTACCTAGGTCCATGTATTAAAAAAAGATAAAATGGTCAAACAATCATAGAATGATACTTTCCAGAGTTGAACAAGTCATTGTTATTCAAAGAACCCAGCCCGTGTTGCGATGAATGCATGTTAAAAGACCTACATCTAGACATTGCATCATGAAACTTCAGATACCAAAAATAAACAGTATGTCTGAGAAGCTTCCAGGGAGAAAATATAGGTCACCAACAAAAGAAAAAGATCAGACTGACATCTGGCAACCCCAGATGTATGACATCTTGAAGACAATAGAACTTAGCTTGCAAATTTCTGAGAGAAAATTACAGCCAATCAATGTATGGCAAGAAAAAACTGACTTCTTCAAAACATGAGAATGTGAGCATTTCCTTAACAGCACTCTTGTACAGGAAATTTTATTATGATACACTCCCCCAAACATAAAAGTCACGAAAGATGAAATGAGGCATAATAGAAACTGTGGAGTTGAATCAAGGGTCCAGTGAGAAGATGCTCTATGAGATTTGGGCCAAACCAAACTCACTGCCATCACGTCAATGCTGACTCACAGCGACCCCTGGTGGGTTTTGAGACTGTAACTATTTATGAGAGCAGAAAACCCAGTCTTCGTTTCTTCCGCCGAGCTGCTGGTGGATTGGAACTGCTGATCATGGGGACTGAAGCCCTGTGTGTAACCGAAAGCTTCTGAATTGCCCTAAAAGCATGACTGAAGATGAAGAAAAGATCCCAAAGATTTTATAAAAGGGATAAAAATTGATGTCATGAATAACAGGATGAAGCAGCTATTTTTCTCTCACAAGAAATCAGAAAAGTATGCTAGAAAAGGAGAAACAACAAGAAAATCAGAGAGGAAAGTAACAATCTAAATATGAAGCAAACTAAAATGCCACATGGGTTTGAACAGTGACCGTAGAGACAGAAAAACAATGCATTTTACTTAGATGCTAGAAGCCTTTTCTCATCGTTGACCCCCCCAAAACCCCCTGATGCCGTGGAGTCTATTTTGACTCAGCACCTGTGAGGCAAGAGTAGAACTCTCCCACAGGGTTTCCAAGCCTGTACATATTTATGGAAGCAGACTGCCACAACTTTTTCCAGTAGGATGGATAGTGCGTTCAAATTGCTGATCTTTGAGCTAACAGTCGAGGACTTGAACTATTGCGACAGAGAGGATATTATGAGTTAAAATTTGTGTATAATGGACAAAATTCTCCAAATAATAGAGGCTTAAGGAAGATCGGGAAGGCTTTTTATTTTCCCTTGCAAATAAAACAAGGAGCTTAAGGACGGATCCAGTGGCTTCCTGATGAAGGTATGATGAATCATTCCATCCTTTTGCCTCTGCAAACCTCAACGTGTGACTTCCATATACTGTTCAAAAACCGTCCTATGATGTGGTTTCTGGAATTGGGGCTAGGATAGAGAGGGTTGGAGCAGGTATTGTTGCTTTTGTTGGTATATCTTTATGTGCATAAGGATCCCTGGTGGTGCAACAGTTAAGCTCTAAACTGACAATCAAGAGATTGGGAGTTCAAACCCACCCACTGGCTTTATGGGAGAAAGATTTGGTGATCTCCAAGAAAGGTTAAAAAATACCCCAAACCTATTGCCCTTAAGTCAATTCTGACTCACAGAGACCATATAGGACAGAGTAGACCTGTCCTATAGGGTTTTCTAGGCTATCATCTTATGGAGAGAGTCCTGGGGGCACATGAGAAAGAGACTGGCTGCTAAGGTAAGGGATGGAGCGACACAACATCCCTTGGTAATCACAAACCACTTCTCAAGCCCCAGTTCCTTATTTCCTTTGCAAGAGAAATAAATTTTTATCTTCTTCATGCCTCTGATTTGGCAATGTCTATTAGCTATGCCCAAACCTTAACTGATACAAGATCTAATACCATAACCCCTATGAACTTGGAGAAATATACTTCTGGCATCCAAGTCAAATGCATTTGTTTTCCATCTCTATAGTAATTGCTCAAAAGCATGAGGTTTTGGTGTGCTTCATATTGGATTGTGACTTTACTACACAGTTTTGTTGTTGTCTCTCCCTTTCTAAAACTCTTTTCTGTTTTCTTGTGAAGGAGAATAATACCAGCTCCACTCTGCCATTCATGACACCAACATTTTTTGTCCACTTTAATAAAAACTTTGCAATGTTTTCCTTTCCTTCCAGTAGTTAAGTTCTCAGCTGCTACCCCAGAGGCTTGTACTCAGTAGCTCTTCCACGGAAGAAAGGTGTGGTGGTCTACTTCCATCTTTGGAAACCTTTTGGGACAGTTCTATTCTGTCTTATTTATTTGTTGTAAGTCAGAATTGACTCATTGATATGGGACACTTTTTTCTCCTCTGCTGCAGCTTTGGGGTTTTGAACCACAGACCTCCCCTTAGCAATTGAGAGCCAATTGGCCCCATGACACTAGGTCTCCCCCAGAAGATCTAAGATCATGGCCTAGAAAACCTTATATGGAACGTTTCATGGGGTGGAAATGGGATGAAAATCAATGAAACAACACCTAACAACAACAGTATCACCACGTGCAGATATTTGATTAAAAGTAAAACAAAGAATAAAAATAGAGAGTAAATAGAAAGATTACTTTCATATTATTTTAGACTGAATGTCACCTCATCAGAAAAATCATGCTGATCACCCTTCTAAAAGGCCACAACCTACTATGCATATCCCCAGTAATCTCTCTGAATGACCTCCTTTATTTATGTTTCTTTATTCGCTATTCATTTATTCTTTGCCAATTGACACTTGCCCTAACTACAATGTAAGTTCCATAAAACAAAACAAACACAAATATTGTTTTGCTGATTCATTTCTTTGTCTCCAAAAGCCATATCTGCTTTGAAACCCAGATGCATTTAATGGCTATTTTTGTAATACATAAATTCCAAAATAAATACTTATAATTTATTAAACAAGGAGTCATATGAAAACATTGGATATGGACTTAAAATTCATTTTATTGGGGGTTCATACAACTCTTATCATGATCCATACATACATCCATTGTGTCAAGCACATTTGTGCATTTGTTGCCATCATTAGTCTCAAAACATTTGCTTTCGACTTGAGCCCTTGGTATCAATAAACCACTCATGTTTTTCCCCTCCCTCCCTGCCCTCCTCCCTCTTGAACACCTGAAAATTTATAAATTTTTTTTTTCATATCTTACACTGTCCGACGTCTCCCTTCACCCACTTTTCTTTTGTCTGTTCCCAAGGGAGGAGGATATATATAGATCCTTGTAATCGGTTCCCCCTTTCTACCCCACCTTCTATCCACCCTCCTGGTATTGCCACTCTCACCACTGTTCCTGAGGGGTTCATCTGTCCTGGATTCCCTGTGTTTCCAATTCTTATCTGTACCAGTGTACATCCTCTGGTCTAGTCGGATTTGTAAGGTGGAATTGGGATCATGATAGTGGGTGGAGAGGAAACATTTAAGAACTGGGGGAAAAGTTTGTGTTTCATCATTGCTACGCTGTACCCTGACTGACTTGTCTCCTCCCCGTGACCCTTCTGTAAGGGGATGTCCAGATAGACTTTGGGTCTCCACTACACAATCCTCCTCATTCACAATGATATGATGTTTTTTTCTTTGATGCCTGATACTTGATCCCATTGTCACCTTGTGATCACACAGACTGTTGTGCTTTTTCCATGTGGACTTTGTTGCTTCTCAGCTAGATGGCCATTTGTTTATCTTCAAGCCTTTAACACCCCAGACGTATATCTTTTGATAGTTGGGCACCATCAGCTTTCTTCAGTATGTTTGCCTACACACCCGCTTTGTCGTCAGTGATCATGTCGGGAAGGTGAACATCATGGAATGCCAGTTTAATAGAGCAAAGTGTTCTTGCATTGAGGGTGTACTTGAGTAGAGGCCCAATGTTCATCTGCTACATAAATATATTTACAAATGTACATGCCTGTATTTAGACCTCTATAATTGTCCTTTGCCTCTTAGTTATTTCCTCAATTTCCTTTTAATTTCCTCTTGTCTCACTATCATGCTCAGCCTTCAGTTGGGTTTATTAATTCCTCTCGGTTACATTGCCCTTGATCCATCCCTACCAGGTCTCTTATACCCTCCTCACGACTGATTTTGGATCACTCGTTGTTCCCTTGTACCTGGGTTTGTTAACACTACTTCCTTTCCCCCACCTTCACTTCTCCCATGTCTCCCGGAATCATTGATCGGGTTTTCTACTCCAGATTGACCTATCTTATCTAGATAGACCTGCAGAGATAATAATATGCACACAAAGAAGCCAGAGCAAAACAAAGCAACCAAAGAAAGAAAAACAACCACAAAAAAAATCAATGACCAAAAAAAGTCTGTAAATAGTTCAAGGCCTGTTTGTTGACTTTAAGGAGCACTTTTGGTTCAGTCTGATGGGGTGCCATGCTCTGGCCACAAAGTCTACTTTTGGTACTCCCTCAGGAATTCCTTGCTCTGCTCCCCTGGCTGTTATGCTGCATGCCCTTAGTGTTTTCCCTTGGTGTGGTGTGGTTAGCTTGGGCACAACTCCTACACTGTGTCTCCAGTGTTGTCGCCTGTAGGGCTATTGGTCAGTGAGGGATGTCTTGTCTCACAGTGTGGCCGGCCATATAGTCCTCTCTGTACATTGACTGCTCTGAGCAGGGATACCATCCTCAAGAATTAGTGGGCCAGGATGTGCTCGACTCTCTCTTCCTCCTACTTCATTTGTCCTGGTGAGCTCTGATATCTCTCTCCTTGAGCTGTAGCTTCAGGACTGTCCTCTGAAGTAAATCCTTCTGGGGCAAGGGGCGACTGACCACATAATTGGGATTGGGGTCAGCCCCTCATACTTCTCTACTGGTTTCCTGCTTCATGCTGATATGTTGCATTCCCATCTTTGGAATACCTGGTTCAACTCTGGTCCCTCTTTCCCTGTGGAGATATAAACAATACCCTCCCCTGGGGTGGGTTAGTGCCCTGTTCCCCCACTAACCATTTCTTTTTCTTTCCCCACCTCCTTTTTATTTGGCTACCATATATATCCCTAGATTTGGTCTGGCCCCTGCCATACTACCTGGACCTCACCTCAGGAATGTTTGCATACAGTAGCTTTTTCCCTATGCCCCTTTTGCATCTTTTTAAAGCTTACATCCGCGAACTCATGTTGTACTTGTCCTTTTGTGCTTTGCTTACTTTCGCTTAGCACAATTTCCCCCAGTTCTTCCCATGTGGCAATGCACTTCAAGCGCTCATCACTTCTTTTTAGTGATGCATAGTACTCCATTGTATGCATGAACCACAGCTTTTTAATCCTTTCATCTGTTGATGGAAATTTGGATTGTTTCCAACTCCTTGTGATTGTGAACTGTACTGCGATGAACTTTGGAGCCCAGCTGTCTGACCATGGTTTGTTTCTTGCCTTTTCTGGGTATAAGCCCAGTGGGGGAATAGCTGGTTCATATGGTAGCTCAATTTCCATTTGTTTTAGATATCGCCAAATTGATTTCCATAGGGGCTGTACATACCTATAAATCAATAAACAGTGTATGAGAGTTCCTATCTCACCACAACCCCTCCAACACTTGTTGCTTTCTGATTTTTTTAATTGGGCTGTCTTTGAGGGTATTATGTGGTATCTCATTATTGTTTTAATTTCCTTTTCTCTTATGGGTAATGATCAGGAACATTTTCTCATATATTTATTGGTCATTCAGATTTCTGCCCTTGTAAAACTTCTATTCAGGTCCTTTGCCACATCCTCTGTGGGCAATTAGTTATTTTCTTTTTCGAAGCTAGCAGAGTATTGTAGACTTTAGTAATAAGGCCTTTGATGTGTCATTTGCTAAAGATGTTTTCCCAGTCCGTGGACTCTCTTATTATTCTCTTGGGGAATTCTTTTGATGTACACATGTGTTTTATCTTCAATATATCCCACGTGTCCATTTGTAACTCATCTGTATTTATATCCTTTCCTATTTCTGATAGCCTGTGTATTCCCTGTGCCAAAGTTCTCAGGTTTGTCCCAATTCTCTCATTGATTGCCCTAATAGTTTGGAGTTTTATCTTGAGGTCTGTGATCCACCTTGAGTTTATTATTGTGCATGGAGTGAAATAGGGTTTTTCTGTAGGTAGATAACCATTTTTTCCAGCACCAGTTATCAAAGAGGGCATCTGCTTCCCATCTTATATTTTTTGGGCCCTTATCAAAGATCAGTTGTCTGTATGCTGATGATTTTATTTCTGGGTTTTCAGTTCTTTTCCATTGGTCTGAGTATCTGTCATTATACCAATACCATGCAGTTTTGACAACTAAGGCTGTGTAATATGTGCTAAAGTCAGGTAAAGCAAGCCCTCCCACTGTGTTCTTCTTGAGGAGTTTATGCTAAGTCGGGGCTTTTTCCCTCTCCATATGAAGTTGGTAATCAGTTTTCTCCTTTCTTTGAAGAAAGTTGAGAGTAATTGTATTGGATTGCATTAAACTTATATAGTGCCTTGGGCAGAACTGACATCTTTAATATATTGAGTCTTTCAATCCATGAGCATGGGATATTCTTCCATTTGTTGAGGTCACTCTTGGTTTCTTGTAATAGTGTTCTTTAGTTTTCCTCATATAAATCTTTTTTCTTTTAGTCAGGTATATTCCTAGATATTTCAATTTATGCTTGGCCATTGTGACGGGTACCACCTTTTTTTATCTCTTCTTTGGTCTTATCCGATGTGTATAGCAGCCCGATGTGTATAGACCTCTGTTTGTTGGTCTTATATCCTGAAATTCTGCCATACTCCTCTATTCCTTCCAGTACTCCCCTTGTGGAACTTTTGGGATTTTCCATGTATATAATCATATCATCTGCAAATAACGGGTGTCACCTCTTCCTTCCCAAGGCAAATACCTTTGATGAATATTCTTTGCCTTGTGCTATTAGCTAAAACCTCCAGTACAGTGTTAAATAAGAGTGGGAACAAACGGCATTCTTCTCTGGTCCCCATTTTCAGTGGGATTGGTTATCTTTTCTCCATTGACTACCCCATTGACTGTTAGTTTTTCATATACAGCTTATATTATTTTGAGGAATTTTCCTTCTATTCCTATCTCCCGAGTGTCTTAAACAGGAATTGATGTTGGATGTTGTTCTTATAGTTTTTCATGTCAATGTGGCAAATTATACTAATAGTCTTCATATATTGAACCATCCCTACATCCCTGGTATGAATCCCACTTGGTCATGGTGAATTATTTGTTTTATATAATTTTTTATTCTATTGGCCAGTATTTTGTTAAGGATTTTTGCATCGAAGTTCATCAAGGATATTGGTCTGTAGTTCTCTATTCTTGTGGGCTCCCTGACCGGTTTAGATAATATAGTTATACTAGCTTCATAGATGGAGTTTGGAAATTTTCCGTCTTCTTCTATGTTCTGGAACAGTTTGTGTAGAATTGGTGTCAGTTCTTCCTTAAATGCTTTGGAGAATTCTCCTGTGAAGCCATCTGGTTCAGGGGATTTTTTGTTGGTAATCTCTTGATAACCTTTTCTGTTTCTTCTATTGCTGTGGGACTGTTGAGATCCTGGACATCCATTGGGGAGAGATTGTTTTTCTAAGAATTTTTCCTTGTCTTCTAAGTTGTTGAATTCATTGGAATACAGTCCTTTGTAGTACTGTGTAATTATCCTTTTGGTTTCATTAGGGTCTGTTTTAATGTCCCCTCTTCCACCCCTCATCCTTGTATTGAAATTTGTTCCTTCCTTTCTTTGGTTAGGTTTGCCAGTGGTCTGTTGATTCTGTTTATCCTTTCAAAGAACCAACTTTTAGCAGCATTATTTTTTCCATAGTATTCTTTCTTTTAAAAAAATAATTTTGTGGGCGTGTAAAACTCTTATTACAATCCATACATCTATCCATTGTGTCAAGCACATTTGTACATTTGTTGCCATCATCAACCTCAAAATATTTACTTTCTGTTGGAGTCCTTGGTATCAAGACCTCATTTTCCCCCTCCCTCTCCATTCCCCCCTCACTCATGAACCCTTGATAATTTATAAATTATTATTATTTTGTCATACTTTACCCACTCCCTTCACCCAATTTTCTGTTGTTCATCTCCTAGGGAGGAGGTTATATGAAGATTCTTGTAATCAGTTCCCCCTCTCCACTCTACCATCCTTCCACCCTCCTGGCATTACCACTATCAACACTTGTCCTGAAGGGACCATCTGTCCTGGATTCCCTGTGTGTGTGTGTGTGTGTGTGTGTGTGTCCAGTTCCTATCTGTACCAGTGTGTATCCTCTGGTCTAGCCAGATTTGTAAGGTAGATTTGGGATCATGATAGTGGGGGTGGATGGGTGAGGAAGCGTTTAGGAACTAGAGAAAAGTGGTATGTTTCATTGTCTAATAGTTTTCTTATTTTCCCTCTCCTGAATCTCAACCATGATTTTTTTATGTCTTCTTTGCTATCATAGGATTGTCATGTTGACTCTGCTGTAGGTGCTATAAATTTCATGCCAGCATATCAGTCATAAGTCTCTCTTCCTTTTTCATGTGTGCATGCATTCCTATGAAACTTCCTCTGATAACTGCTTTTCCTGTGTCCCATAAGTTTTGGTACATTGTGTTCATATTCTCGTTTGTTCCTAGAAATTTCCCAATTTAATCTCTGAACTGGGCCAGTACACATTCCTTTTGGAATAGTTATTCATCCTCGAATTGTTTACTCTTATTTTGTTCATCTTCCTTTTGTTGATTTCCAGCCTTATGACACAGTGGTCAGAGAGAGTTGGGTATGATATCAATGTGCTTAAATTTTTGCAATTCACCTTATGTTCCAGCATGTGGTCTGTCTTCGAATATGTGCCATGTGGACTTGAAAAGAATGTGATATTTTTTATTTGAATGAAAAGCTCTGTAAATATCTATCGGGTAAAATTGTCTAATTGTAATGTTTACATTTCTAGCTTCCTTGTTGAGTTTGTTTCCCTGTCATCTACATTTCTCAGAGAGCGGTGTATTGAAGTCCCATACTATAATTGTTGAGGTTGTGATTTCTTTTTCCATCGTTTGGAGTGTTTGGTTGATGTATTCAGTGAGTCTCTCCTTTGGGGAATATATATTTAAAATGTCTAGTTGTTCTTTGTCTACCGTTCCCGTGAGCATTATATATCTCTTTCTATGGTTTGCACTTTGAGGGCAATTTTCACAAGATTAGGATTGCAATCCCTGCTCTTTTTGAATTGCTGTTTGCTTGGTATACTATTCTACAGTCTTGATTCTCTGACTATTTTTGTATGTAGCTAAGGCACATAATATTTAAACTACCCAACTTTGAGGAAAAGGAGAAAATCATGAGAGCAACTAGAAACAAGCGATCACATATAAAGGTTCCCATATAAGAATATTCTCAGACCTATCAGCAGAAGCTATGAAGAAGAGGAGAGAGTGGAGTAACATATTCCAAAAATTGAAGGAAAACAATGAAAACCCAAGAATACTCTACCCAGTCAAATTATTTATCAAGATAGATGGAGAAATAGGAGTCTTCCCAGACAAGGAAAAACTCAAAGAATATGTTAAGATGTGTCTGCTGTATGCAGCAGATTGATGGGTTGTGTTTTCAAAGACAGTCTGCTAGCCTCCATCTTTTAATTCCTGAGTTTAGTCAATTGGTATTCAGGGTTATTATCTCTATCTGTGGACTCTTAATATCTTATACACTTTGTGTTGGTGTTTTCCTACTTCCTTTTCTTATCAGTGTGTTGTGTGTGTGCGTGCGTGCATGTGTGTGTGTGTGTGTGTGTGTATATGTGTTTCATTCTTGACTTCTTTCTACCCTTAAGCCAATGCTATTATGGGGGCTGTTTTCTCTTTGTTGCCCTCTGGGTGGGGTTGTCTTATGAGGCGGTCTCTTATTTATGCTTGGTGAGTGCTGTTCTTCTGCCCATACTGTGTCGGGAAGGATCTTTTGTAGGGCTGGGTTTCTTCTAACATATTCTTTGAGTTTTTCCTTGTCTGGGAAGACTTGTCTATGCCTTCTGCCCGATTTTTAATTAAATTATTCATCTTTTAATTGTTGAGGTGCTGCCATTTTCTATAGATTTTTGAGATTAGCCCTTTATCTGATATACCATTGCCATTGTTTTCCCTCGTTTATGTATTCTCTTTTTACTTTCTGATGAAGTCTTGATATGCACACACAAGTCAGATTTCTAGAAGGTCACAATACTCCACTTTGTCTTCTGTTGTACTGGTGTTTTACATTATGTTTGATTTTGTGTTTATGCTTTGTGATAGGGCCATTAAATTTGTTCCCTTTGTGTTTTTCATTGATAATCTTCATAGTTCTATGGTTCTGTGTAGCTTTATTGGACATGTAGGTCTTTATTTCATCTATATGTATAAAACCCCAAAGATGGCAATAAAATTTCTGGAACTAATTGAAAAATTGAACAATGTGGTGGACTGTAAAGATTTATATATGGAAATCAATTGGATTTTTGTATACAAAGGATGAGAACTCTGAAAGGAAATCAAGAAAACCATACCATTTACAATAATCATCCAAATGATGAAATACTTAGAAACAAACCTAGCCAGAGAAAGAAAGGACTTATGCAAAGAAACTTACCAAAAAGCCTACAAGAAACTAAAGGATACTTATGCAAATGGAAGTATCTTCATATCCATGGATAAGAAGATATAATCTTATGGAAAGTCAATAGTACCCAAAGTAATCTATCAATATAATTCTCTTCATATATCATCATGACTGTCAAGGAAATGGAAAAATGAATCACTGTGTGTGGAAAGAAAAGAAGCTCAACACCAAGCACTACGATAAGGAAGAACGAAGTAGGAGGCTTTTCATTTCTTGACTTCAAAATCTGTTGCACTGTAGTCAACGCAGTTTGGTATTGGTGCAACTAAGGACATGTCGTTCAATGGAACATAATATCACATGTAATTATAGACAATGGTTTTTAATAAAAAGATAAAACATGTTAATGGGAAGAATAATTTTTTTAAAATGCTGCTGGTAAAACTGGAGAATAAAATAAGACCCATATCTCACACAATTTACAAAAACAAACTCAAGATGGATTAAAGATATTAATACATTTTTGAAAAGCTGCTTCCATGACTAAATTGTGTATTGAATATTACACAATTATATATATATATATCCTTTGAGATTTATAGCGTATATTGGAACACAAAAAATTCTGATGAGAACTGTAATGAAACAAGCAAAACAAGCTCATTCCATCCAGCATCAACATCAGCTACTCCATTATGTCATAATAATCTTACTAATATCTTGTGGAGCTAAGCTCTCTTGGAACACACAATTTCAGAAATATTGATAAATGTGTGAATTAAATATAATACATATATAGTACAAACTATAAGTTCGGAAGAAATTAAACAACTCTGAACTGATCAAATTGGCATGGGAATGATTTTGGTATTCTTGTTACAATGTGAAGAAGTAAGAGGTAGCCTATTTGTCCCTGATCAAACCTCAAGACCATCTAATGATTTACCTTAGACATTGGTGTGTTAATTCTAAAATTAGTGGTTCAAACCCACCAATCACTCCATGAGAATAAGATGAGGCTATGTGTGTCTGTAAAGATTCAGTCTTGGAAGTGCTATACTGGGTAATTATGGAGTCTCTATGGATATTCCCGGATATGGATATCACTATGGAATCATTGGATAACTATGAGATACTGGATAACTATGGAACTGTTGGAATCAACTTGATGGCAGTGGGTGGGTAAAATATTACTGTGATTGGAGAACAGAATGCTGGAATGGAATTAGACTTCTGGATGAATAAAACAGCTTTCTTTCCTTCCCTATAGAGAGGGTCATGCTATATCCCCCTTAAATCACTTGAAATGAACATTCAAAGTAATATATGTACATATTAGAGTCATTATAAAATTTACTCTTGTGATGAATAACCTAACTTGGAGCATACCAAGTACAGGCGAGACTCTGTAAAAAGACATTAGAAAATTTATGACTTAATCATAAGCATGTATCCATTCTGGTAAACTTTGTCCTTTAATCAAAATACTCACAAAATCTTATACTAATTCTCCATTTACTCCCAAAAGATTATTTAATGAAGTTGGCATACTTCTTAAATTATACATTTTTGGAATTTGGATTCTTAGCATATGATTTTTTTTAAGTAGCAGTTGAAACTAGAGGTTACCTTCTTAACTCTGCTATAACCTAATTACTGTATTATTATTATAATAGTTAATAATTTTATTCCTAGTTCTGTACCTATTTTATGGATCACAATTATAGTATTAAGTACTGATTAAGTATTTCTTATGGATTCTTTTTATTATGTCTAATTTCTGTAATAAATCAGGATCTGTTTCTCAATTTTACAGGCTAGCAAAAATATTTAATCTTTCTATTAATTTTGGCCAATTAAAAACATCTATGAAGTCTTTATCCAATAACATGAAACCTATTCATAAAGACTGTCACATATTCATTGTTCTTGATTAATTTACAAAGCAGCTTAAAAAATTCTAATAAACTTTGTGTCTTTCCTCTGCTGTCTTATTGCTTATCATAATGCTTATCTACTGGTACTTATGCATAGCTTTGAAACATTGTCAGATACTGAAGCCCTAATGAATGGAAGCAGACCATTGTCAGAGAGTACTGGAGGACAGGCACCTTGGGTGAGAGGGAACTGGAAATGTGATTGAGCATGAGCATATTTCTTTGAGTTGAGTCTACTGTAGTGACACCAATCTGGCAAAACTTGTGGGAGTGGAATCTTTGAGATCTTTATTTGCTTATGGTATAAACAGCTGAAAAAATTTGCTAATGATCAGGACTTGGAAAGTGTTGAGGATGAATCTAGGAAAGTTGGAGGTCATCAAAAATTTTAATCTAACACTGAACGATTAATATCCTAGGCATTAGTGAGCTGAATGGACTGGGCCTGGCCATTTTGAATTTAAAAAATCATATGCTTCACTATGCTGGGAATAACAAAATCTAGATCAATGGTGTGACAATTATTGTCAAAAAGGACATTGCAAATTCAATCATAATGCACAAAGCTATCTGTGGTATAAATATATCTATCTGCCTTCAAGGAAATTCAGTCAATACAATAATCACATTTACACACCACAGAAACTAGTGATGAAGGAATTGCAGAATTCCACCAACAACTTCAGTAAGAAATTGATCAAACATGCAGTCAAGATGTGTTGGTAATTATTGGACATTGGAATGCAAAAGTTGGAAACAAAGAGGAAGTAAAAATAGTTGGGAAGTATGTAGTTGGTGATAGAAATGAAGCTGGAACTTGCATAATAGAATTTTGAAAAAACCAATGACTATTCATAGCTGAGACCTTTTTTCACCAACAAAAAAGGCCACTATATGTATGGACTTCCCCAGATGGAATACACAGAGATCAAATCGATTACATCTGTGGGAGCATCCCAAGAATAGATTTGATGCATTCAACACTATTGATAGAAGACCTGATGAACTTTCGGAGAACATCAGAACATCATTCATTAAAAAGACTAGAAAGAAAGAAGAGCTCAAAGTGCATGTCAGAAGAGACTCTGAAATGTGCTCTTCATCATAGAGGAGCTAAAGCAACTGGAAGCAAGGATGACGTCAAAGACTGAACAGAAAATTTCAAAGTGGAGCTTGAGAAGACAAAGCCAGATGTTATATGAAATATGGAAAGATCAAGAATTAGAAAACCAAAAGAGAAGAATATACTAAACAGATCATTAACTGAAAGAACAAGAAAAAAATTCAAGCTTCAACATTAGGAGTTGCAACATTGAAAGATTCTATGGACAATATTAAATGATGCTAGAAGCATCAAAAGAAGAAAGAAAAAATACAGAGTCACTGTACCAAAATGAACTAGTCAGAATTTCACCACTTCAGGAGGTAGCATATGAGCAAAAATCAATTGAACTGAAGGAAGAAGTCAAGCTGCACTGAAAGCATATGCCAAAATCAAGACTCCAGGAATTGATGGAATGAATACCAATCAAAATATTTAGCAAGCTAATGAAGTACTGGAAGTACTCACTCTTCTATACCAGGAAATTTAGAAGACAGCAACGTGACTAACTGATTGGAAGAAATCTATATTTGTACCCATTCCAAAGGAAGGTGACCCAACAGAATTCTCAAATTATAGAGCAATATCATTGATATCACATGGAAGTAAAATTTTGCTGAAGATCACCCAGTAATAGTAGTAGAAGTATATTGCTCGGGAGCTGACAGAGGCTCAGGTCGGATTCAGAAAAGGACATGGAACAAGAGCTATCACTGCTAATATTAGATAGAACTTTGTTCAAAGCAAAAAATATCAGAAATATGTTTATTTGCGTTGTATTGACTATGCAAATTGTGTGGATCATAACAAACTCTGGATAGCCTTAAGAAGTATGTGGATTCCAGAACACTTCACTATACTCATGTGAAACTTGTACGTGGACCATGAGGAAGCTGTGAAAATGGAACATGGGACTAATGTGTGGTTTACAAGCAGGAAAGGTGTGGAAAGGGTTGTATCCTCTCATTCATATTCAATCTGCATGCAGAGCTAATAACCAAAGACTGTGGCAACATTAGGATTGGAGGAAGGCTTATTAACAACTTACAATATGCAGATGAAACAGCACTCTTTGCTGAAACTGAGGGGGGCAGATTTTAGGCACTTGCTGAAGGAGATCAACATTTGTAGCCTTCAATATGAATTACAATTCAATGTAAATAAGACCAAATTCTCACAACTGGTGAAGTCACTAATAGGTAACATCATGCTAAATCGAGAAAAGGATTGAAGTTTTCAAGAATTTTGTGGTTCAATGCTCATGGTAGCAGCATACAAGAGATATTGGGTAAATCTGTTGCACAAGATCTCTTTAGAGCGTTGAAAAGCAAAGATGTTACTTTGAGGACCAAGGCACACCTAACCAAAACAATGGTATTTTCCATTGCCTCATGTGCATGTGAAAGTTGGCCATTGAATAAAGATGACTAAAGAAGAATCAATGCACTTGAATTGTGTTGCTGGAGAAGAATCTTGAAAGTACTATGACCTGTGAAAAGGACAAACTGGTGTGTCTTGGAAGAAGTATGGCCAGAATGATTCTAATAGGCAAATATGGTGAGACTCATCTTTTATACGTTGGACATGTTATCAGGAGAAACCCATCCTTGGAGAAGGACATTGTGTTTGGTAAAGGGGAGGAACAATGAAAAAAGAAGGCCCACAAAGAGATGAATTGACATCATAGCTGTTTAGGAACAGAAAAAACTGTGAGGCCCTGGAAAGGTGTTTGTGCACTGAGTTACTGTAGGTTGGAGTTGACTCAGTGACGCTTCACAAAAACAACACTGGTTCAGTGGTGAGGAGTTTTGTTTTCATTACATTGAGTTGTAATCTGTATTGAAGACAGAAATTTTTGATCTTAAGCAAAGACTCCAAGCCATCCTTACGTTCAGTAAGCAAGGTGGTGATATTTGCAAATTGCCTTTCTCCAGTCCTGATGCCACGTTCTTGCTCCTACCATTCCACATCTCTGCCTATGTGCTTCCTATACAGATTCCCCATGAGTACGAAGAAGTGTTTTGGCATTATCATTATTCCAATGCTATCCATAGTTTGTTATGACCCACAGAATCGAATACCTTTGCATAGTCAAAAAATGGAAGTTAACATCTTTCTGGTAGTCTCAGCTTTGAGCCAAGATCTGTCTGTCATCAGCAGTAATATCCCTTGTTCCATGTCCTCCTCTGAATCCAGCCTGAGCCTCTGTAAGTGACCTGTCAGTATACTGCTCTAACCATTGTTGGATGATCTTCGGCAAGATTTTACTTGCGTGCAATACCAATGATATTATTCTGTAATATGAGAATTATGTTGGGTCACCTTTCTTTGGAATGGGTACAGATTCTGATCTCTTTCAGTTGGTTGTCCAAGTAGTGATACTCCAAATATCTTGGCATAATGAGTGAGTACTTCCAGGACCTCATCAATTTGTTCAAATATTTCAGTTGGTATTCCATCAACTCCCAGAAACTTGTTTTTGGATAATGCTTTCACTGAAGCTTGGACTTCTTCCTTCAGTACTTTTAACTGTTGATCATATGTTACGAGTTTTTTTACTAGTTTTTTTTTGTACAGCAACTCTTTATTCCTTCCATCTTCTTTTGATCGTTGGCTCATATATAGAACTGAGACAGTTGATTACCCTAAGAGTCAGTGGTATCACTTTCCTGGAATTTTACATTAGAACATTATGGTACACAGAATTTTCAGTAAGTTGAATTTTTGGTTAGGATTCACTCTAGATTGATCTTGAACCAAATTCCCAATTTCTTGGGCTTTTCTAGGAAATTGTTCAGTCTGATCCATCTACATATATTGAAAAACAAAACTATGGCTGTTGAGTTGGTCCCAACTCATAGTGGCCCTATGTGACAGAGTGGTACTGCCCCATAGGGTTCCCTGCACTATCAATTTTTGTGGGAGGACACTGCCACATGGAGCAGCTGGTTGGTTTAAACCCCTAACTTCTCCACTACCAGTTGAGTACTTAACAGTTGTGTCACCAGGACTCCACTGGGAATTTGTATTCGCCACTCCTTTTGGTGCATCCCACTAGAGTTAATGCCCATGACAACCTAGCCTCACATGTCAATTAATTTTAGATGGGTTGCCCATTCTGGTACCATGTTTAGTAGTTTAGGCAAATAAATGATAGGACATTTCTGGTATATAAATGGGTAGGTAATTTCCCAGGTTGAATTTACAAAAGAAGTCAACATATTCAATTGATTGATAGAGTCTGTGTAGAACCTCGTGCTGTGACCAACAAACCCTCAACCTGATTAAAAAAATCACCCCCTTTGACTTTTGTCATGAAATATCCTAACCCAAATAACTTAAAGAAAGAACTTTAAAGAGAAACTTTTCAAAGCCTAACTTGTATATTTCTCAGTTAATTCCCCCCCACCACCCCCTAAAATCTGATTTGATTTATGAGTTACATTCTGGTTGTTACTCTAGATGGTGGCTGAAATACTGGTGTGTGAATTGCTCCAAAGTCACCTGGGCTGCTGACATGTCTGCACATGTTCTTGACACCAGGCTACATGAAATATGGATGTGCTGTCAGGTTATTTTAGGTGAACTGAAGTAGGAAAACATCTGCAACATCAATATTTTTGGTGAGCCTTTCCTAAGTTTTGGCCACAGAAAGTAATGTTTCAAGATCCCACAGTAAATTATTACATATCTTTTTGAATCCATGAAGAACAAATATAGTATGTGGGGTGACGAGCAGAGCATAGCCTTTCTTATGATTGAACAAGGAGGGAATGGCTTACTCAGATCTCTGCTTGGAGAACAAAGAGAATGACAGAGTGTATTGGAGAGACGTTTGGAAAGAACTTCCATGTGGCAAGCGTCATTTTACAAGATGGCTGTAACAAGCTCTCCCACACCCCTGTTCTTCTACAATGGTGTGACTCTTCCCTGGAGAAGTCGTTCTTATGTCCCTGACTCTGGAACCTCGGAGGGTTTCTGCGACTGTGCCAGTCGGTGGAGTTGAGAAGTCATGCTCTATGACTTCGAAAGCTAGGACAGATGACTATCACACATCCTCTGTGGTACTTGATTTTTGCACCCAGCCATCATGTTACAAGAACATTCAAGACCCTGGAGGAGAGGCCCACAAGGCAACAATGGAGACTTGCGGTAGAAGACCCGAGATCGTTCCCAACGCCAACCGACTCGCCATGAAATGAGAGCAGTCACTCAGCCTCAGTTGTGCCATTGCTGCTAGTACCATCGGAGCAGCAAAGAACTCTCCTGACCGAAGATAATGAGCAAGATAAGTGATTGTTGTAATTTAAAGCCACTATATTTTAGGATGATTCGTTATGGAGCAAAAGATAGCCAGCACTGCTCGTTTTCGTAGGGCCTTCACTGAGGCCCAGTCATTCATAGAAAAGAAGCCCGCTGCACATCCCATACGTGAGGCATTTACCTTTTGATTTCTTTCACCAGTCAAACTAATCCCAGCTCCCACTGCTTTTCCTTATATCACATACTTATTTTTTCATTCATTGTTTTGATTACTCTTCCCTAAATCCTCTCTCAGGTTTGGAGACCCCAAGCTAGACACATTATGTTAATAAAGGCTTGATTAAAGCTGAGAGTAATTAGAGGATTAAGTGTAATTCCTACATTCTATTATCTTATTTATAGAACTTGATGGCAGGCTCTAAATTTTAACAGCAAGTGCACATTTAGGACTTAAACAGGCAACGGGTTCCTTCAACTTTAATAGACTTTCAAATATTTTATCTAAATTAAATATTTTAAGAACACAGAAAATTATAGAGACAACTACAACAAACACCCACCCAGCCTTTCTTATAACAGCTCTGAATGTTTTACCATATTTTCTATAGATGAAAAAATAATAAAAATACATTATAGATGCAATTGATGTTCCTGGAGTATCGCTCTGTAATACTCTTCCTTTCCTCAGAAAAAACTCATTGCCCTAGGACCAACTAATTTTGTCCATCATTTCCATTAATGTTTTCATATTATTATAACCCATGTATGAATCAGTAAATCATATATAATATTGCTTAGTTCGGTTTTCATTTTTACAAGTGAATTTTTACATGCACTTTAAAAATTATCCATTTTAGCATCTATATAGTCTTTTATTTATGATGATATACATATTTAATCTACCCTTCTGTTGATGAAACATTTATGGTATTTCTAGCTTTTGTTGTTACAAATCATGTTGTAATGCACATTCTTGTACATGTCCTTTGCGAGCACACAAAGTTTTCCAATGGACTATACCTAGGCAATAAATTGCTAAATATTATCATGTACTATATTCAGTTTCAATTTTAGTAGATATGAGGGTAAGTCAAAAAGTATTGCTACACAAGAATGTTATTCCCGAGGGAGAGTGGAAGGAAATGCAGCTCAGTCCTGCACCATCCTCAAATTGTCACTGCGTTTGAGCCCATGGCTGCAGATGTACAAGGACAGTCTCAGTGGCAGCATAGTCCATGGTGTCGTAGGTTTTCATCAGGAGCTGATCAGGGCCACCCCTACCTTCCCCCCACCCCATTTGGAATGTACAGAGCTTGAGTATCGCAAGGCTGCTGAGTAACACTTTACTGAACAGCCAGATTCCCTTTTTCGTTTTGTATGAATAATTTTCTATGTCGTTTAGTAATGTTTTGTAACGGTTTCCTTAACTATCCTAAGCATTTAAAAATTAGATTTATTTCAGATTTTGTTGTGAATGTGAATAGTTTATTTTTAATGTTATTGTTGTTGTTAGATGCCATTGAATTGGTTCCAACCTAGAATGATGCTATGTACAACGGAATGAGACACTGCTGGGTCCCATGCCATCCTCACAGCTGTTCCCATGCTTGAGCTCACTGTTGGCAGCCATGGTGTCAATCCATCTCCTTGAGTGTCTCTCTCTTTTTCTGTTGCTTTACCAAACAAGATGTCCTTCTCCAGGGACTGGTTTCTTCTGACAATGAATCCAAAGTATGTAAGATGAAGTCTTACATACCGCCAAGGAGCATTCTGACCATACTTCTTCCAAGACAAACTGGTTTGCCTTTGACATTCCATGGCACTTTCCATGTTCTTCTCCAGCTCCACAATTCGAATGCATCAATTCTTCTTTGGTCTTTATTTAATGTCCAACTTTCACATGCACATGAGGAAAATGAAAATACCTTGGCTTGGGTCAAGTTATTTTTATACTTTTATATATTTTAAAATTTATTTTTACTGATATATAGCATATTGGTTTTGGTATGCCAATCTTATATCCAAATTTCATCATTTGACCAGTTATGTGACCTTAGAAAAATACTTGACTTTTCTGTGTATCACTTTCATCATGAATTGTTAATTATGTCAAGCTCATGAAGCTGTAATATTACATAAGTAAATACTACATGAAAGGTACATAAAACTGTGCCTGACTCATAGTAAGTATTCAGGATGTGCTAGCAATTCAAATTACCTTTCTTTTATCAACCTGCTGACCCCTTATTGGTTTCAGTAGTTTGAAGATTTTATTCATTATATGGAAAATTACTTTTTAATGGAAGATGTAGTTTTATCTCTCTTTTCTGATGCCTACATTTGATTTCTCTCCCTTATTATATTATCTAGGTTCTTCAGTATAACACTTGAATAGAAGGAGTACTAGTAAGATAATGACTTTTGTCTTGCTTGTGATTTAAATGTGATTGATTGTAAAATTGTTTCAATAAGAATGATGATTACAAAATGTTTACTTGAAATAATTTCTCAAGTTAAGAAAGATTCTCTCTAGCCATAACTTTTACATATCTTTAAAATGTGTAAACATTTTCAAATAAGTATTAAAGTACTTTTACAAGATTTATTTAGAAAATAATATGCTCTCCCCACCCTGATATTAAACCCCAAAAGAATAAGGATAGAGTAGCATGTAAGAGTTCATGCTATAGGTTAGGAACTGGTGGAAACAAAACTGGAACTGGAATGTATTAGGAACAAATAAAGGAGCGCAATAACATTGGAATGACTGTACACATTCATTGTTTTGCAGACTCAAGGTGCGCGTTTCTTTGTGTGCCGGGCTTAAGGTTAGTGATAATAGTAATATAACCAATGAGTTGATGTTACTATTCCCTAATAAATCCTCCTAACATGATAGTAATAAACCTGGTATACGTTTCATTCTTTATTGTTGTTGTTAGCGATTGTTGAGTTGACCCTGACTTGTGACCCTATGCACAACAGAATGAAATGCTGCCCTTGATAGTTTGTGGATGGGACTGTTAGGATCCATCAGGTTTCCCTTGACTGATTTTGAGAAGTAGGCAAATGGGCTTTTCTCCTGGTCTGTTTTTGTCTAGAAATTCTGCTGAAACCTGTTCAGCCTTATAGCTTCACGCAAGCCTTTATTGACAAGCAGAAGCTGTGCATGAGATGCATTGGCTGGGAATCTGATCTATGCCTACCACAGAGAAGGAGAGAATTCTATCACCAAACCACCATCTGAAAATATAGTAATTTCATGATCTCACATGAGACATCGGTATTAAAAAAGTCTGAAATCATGATGGGAAAGTGCCCATCACACTGACACAGGATGTGATATAATTCTAACTCCATCAAAGCAGCGTATTTTAATTCAACTTGCAATGTGATGTAGACTCTCCAATGGGCCAGATCCTCCACAATTGCTCAGACTCTATTAGAATAATCGGGAAGCTGGTGTCTTAGAGTGAAAACACTCACTCCGATAAAGTAAAATTATTGAAAGTCCAGATCCAATTTGGATAGGGAAGACACTTAAATTCAAAGGGAAGATGGCCACTCCATTGAACAAAGAGAAATAAAACAGTTTTGTCACGTTGGAGTGGAAACTAAAAGTTACAAAATCAAAATTGCCTGAAAGACAATGAGAGGAATTAGAGGTGAGATATCAAAGAGGGGATTTAATGAGGATAGTGGATAACAGGTATGTGGGATTGTATAATTGTTCAAATGAAAAACCAAACTAAACCTATTGCCACCCAGTTGATTCTGACTCATTCAACTGTGCTTGCTCTTCAAAGGAGCTCTTCTTTCAGAGTAGACCGGCCTCAATCGTTCTCCCGTGGGGCAGCGGGGGAGCTTGAACCATCAGATGTTTGGTTAGCGGCTGAGTCTTTAACCGCGGACATCATCCAGACTCCCTATATGATTGGTACCGAGTACATGATTATGCCTATGTGCCCTCCAATTGAGTACAGGATGGTCACAAGACAATGGCAGCACAGTTCGTTCTGGGCACCTGTTATTAAATTGCTTTCTCAAACATATCTCTTTCTGGGAGATGGCTGTAAAGACTTTTTGAGGATGCTGTGCATAAACAGCCTCAGCACAGGCCTTTGCATCTTGTTTCTGTTGGACGATAGCAGCAATCATCCCTGGGGAGAGAGTGTGATATCAGCACCTGCCAGACCTCAAAGATAAGGATGAGCTCCTTTAGAGGATGTGGTTAGGTCAGCATTAAAGGTGAGGAAACTTCTGTTAAAAGGAGCACCTTTAAAATCCAACATGGATTCTAAACTTATGTCAAGACTTCAAAATGGGGTTCAGATTCAACTTTCAGACAGCTCAATTTACACATACCAAGTGCCTCTGGTTTTTAGACTCCCATGCCCTAGTCATTTACTTTTATTTGAAAGTTCATGGTGCTGGAATAGATCAACTTTTTGGGATTGAGACAAGGTAAAAACCTGGCCCAAGCCCATCGAAAACATTCTGAAACCTGTTTGTGATGAGTGTTTGGACAGCTTTGGGAGCTGATCTATCTCTTTAGAGGACAATTAAGTCCTGGCCAGACCTTTGCACTGATCTTCTGTTTATGCCATCTATGAGTAACCTCTTGTTTACACCTTAGGGGTTGCCTCTTGGCTTCAGATCTTTGAAGTAAGAAAGCAAAAGGGAAGCAAGGCTTAGAGTCTTTCTGAAATGTAAAAACTCTGCTTTGTTTACCTCTTTTCTTCTGAGCCCTTAGTCTAAGTTATTGGTAGCCAAGTTATTTAAGCTTAAAGGTTGTAAGTATAAAATTAAAAGGCAATTTGAGCCTGTTTCTGGGGTGGATTGGGACCTGCTTCCATATACTCCAGTGGAAAGAAAAAAAAAAGGACTATTTCTATCTGCTCCACTACTTGTTTTTCAAGTTTTAAAAATGACCTATAAAGAGTAAGTGCTCAGTAAAAGTTACGAGCCCTAGTAAAACCTTCTTCCATTCTTCTCCCCCTCTCTCGTTTCCTCCTACCTTCTTCCTTCCTATCACGTATCAGCACACATTATTGTCTATTGTGTATGTCAGCGGGATGAGGGGTACAAGTGACCTAACACAGTTTTTATTATATGAGCATATTTAGTATATGAGTGTATTTAGTGTATTCATGTATAGCAATACAAATGTACTGCTACTAAGGCTCTATTTTCTACGTGCATGAGTTATCCCAAACAACTGTGTTTAAGTGTGTCTCTTGGATTGGTGGATGGCTGCCGACAACTTCTTCCTGTAAGATACTTGTCTTCAGCTCATTAGGGAGCCTTCATTTTAAAAAGTCTAATCAAAGCTGGCTTCCAAGGGGTTCTACTGGGCCAGTTACCATAAGTCTATGGCAGACAAGTCAGCACAGAAGGCTACAGTGACTGTTTTGTGGGGGTCCCAAGGGGTGCTCTTGATAGACATTTTCAAGCAGCACAGGATGATCATAGGGGATGGAGTTTCTTAGGAAGAAGTTTTAAGACAATTTTACAACTGCCATGGTGAGAAAATTTTGTGGAGTCTACTTGCTCATCCTGTTGGGGAGCAAGGGCTATGAAATTTAGATGGGAAACTTTACCCCATCCATCTTAGAACCTTCATTCTTCCCCCTCAACCTTCTTTTTCTCCCCTAAACTCAACACACGTGGAAAAGGACCAGGATGTGGGTCCCTCGAGGATATGCCCAAGCCGGCGGTGTGAAGGGCTCGAATTTGAAGAGAACAACAATTCCCTGGGGGAGGTGTAGAGACGTGGACACCCCGCCTCCGGAAAGTTATAGACCTGGATGGAGAATAGATGGAGAAACAGTAGCTTTATATTTTGATCTTTTTATTTAGCAAAGATGCCTATGGTTTTATAGCAATCATTTTTTACTTACCCTTATAAAATAAGTGCTCGATGACTGCTTATTGCTTAATGATATCAATCAAGTGTTGATGTCATTCGTTATCACAGGCAGAGAGCATCTTACTAAAGAATAGCTTTACCCTAATGCCATTTTCTGGTCCGAAAGTGATGTTTGTAACAGCACCCAAAAATGAAAAAAACAAATGGCAGGAATAACAAATGGATGTCAAATTCAATTTCTAATTACATCACTAGAGGGACAGCCGGAAAATTTTGTCTAAAAGGCCTTGATTCAAACATTGATCTAATGATGAAATGCGACAGCAGATAATTTGAAGACTATGTGAAAGGTTAATGGGCTACTATTTAAGTAAAACACGTAAAAAGATTCCCCCAGTTTGAGGACTGTTTTTTTCCCCCTCTAAGTTCGTACATACATTTCTTTTTATAAAGGGTAGACTGCCTTTCTCAGCTGCATGCTGTCATTTCTAAACAACCCCAGAGCTAAAAATTTTAAGTGCTGTCACCCCAAATTGCTAAACAGAACTTACTCTTTAATTTATCTGCCACTCTTTCTGTCATTCCGTTTGCACTTTCTGGCCAGGCACCGGTGCGACTGTCATATGTTGAGTGCCTTTACCATACGAAGAGAGAGCCCTGCTTCACTCTTGTGACGACTACAGAGGTCACCTACACGTGCCCGTAGCTACTGGGGGCTAAACCTTTAGGGGTGAAGCTGCTGAAAATGTGCAAGTCAAGTAACACATATCTTTATTCCCTTAAGATGAATGATCCTTCAATGAAGTACTGGTAATAAGCAGCAACGACTAGAAAATTGAGACGTCAAGAAGGGAAGTAGCTTTAAAAACCGGTCATCCCAAACCTTTATGATGATGTACTCTAAGCACATGGACTGCTCAGCAGTGCTTCACAGACAGAGAAGCAGCTGTCCTTACATTTCTTAAGAAAATATGCAAAGAACTGATATGAACAACTATCACCACAAAACAAACAAACACACCAAAAACAAACTCATTCAAGTTCAAACCCACTGCCACCCAGTTGATTCTGACTCCTAATGACTCATAGGGTTTCTGAGGCTGTAAATGTTTATGGGAGTAGACAATCTTATCTTTCTCCCGTGGAACAGCTGGTGGGTTTGATCCATTGACCTTGGGTTAGCAGTTCAGCACTTCCACCAGGGCTCCTTGGCCAACATTTGGTGGGAAATCATTTACTTTGCTCCCTAGATTTATTTTTTTCATGTACACTCAAACATGGAATTTCTAGGAGTAGCTTAATAGTTTATACATAGGATTCTACATTTCAGTTTGAATTATCAGTGCCATTAAAAGATTTCACAGAGGACCTAATTAAAACCCGAAACCCCGACTGCTGTTGACTTGACTCAGATTCATTAACCCCATACTACAGAGTGGTACTGCCCCACAGGGCTTCCAAGATTGTGAATCTTTACAGAAGCAAAATGTCTCATATTTCTCCCAAGGAGTGACGGGGAGTTCTGAACTGCCAAACTTTGGTTTAGCAGCCAAGCCCTAAGCACTGTGCCACCACAAGCAAACAAAAGGCTAAGCCAATTGCCACTGGCTCCCTGTCAACGTGCAGCCCCATATGTGTCAGAGTAGAATGTTCCTCAGAGATTAAATACACACATATAATTTATACATATATGATTACTCTGTTGCTGAGAATATATTCAAGAAAACATACACTTTATGGCCGCCAGGCATCCGACAGTTTCTCATGTACCCTATTGTGATAGTGATTATCTTCTTCCAGTTGTGTAACCATTTCCATTCTCCTTTTCTCAGTTGTTTCTCTCCTATTAACATACACTTGCTTCCCCTTAAGATTCCTTCCTAATTTTTTGAGTTACTGTTGTCGCTATCCTTGAAAGCACTGATTTTTCAAGACAGACTTTTTTTTTTTTACTAGTTTAGCTAAACTGTTTGATTTTGAAAGAGAGGTTGGTTTAAGGTTTAAAGATTATTTTAGGGCCATAATTTTAGGAGTTCATTCAACCTTCATGGCTCCAAGAAGTGCGGAGTTAATGAGAGTTTGAAATTCTGTTCTGTATCCCCCTTCTTTTGATCAGGATTATTCTCTGGACCATTTGATCAACATGCTCAGTAATGGTGACTGGGCACCATACAGTTCTTCTGGTCTTATGGGAAAGGAGGCCGTTCTTCAGGAGGTAATCAGCTAGACATGTCATATCTTCTCCTAATTTTGGCTCTTCTTCTTCCTCTGTAGTTTTAAGGGAGCAGTCCCCAATTGTCATGCCTTGGATGACTGCTTACAAGCTCTTAAGACGCCAAGTACTTCAAAGAGGTAGAACATAGGCACTAAATATGTATTAAACCAAACCAATTAATTGGGATGTCTTATGACACCATGACTCCAAATCTTCAAAACAAGAAACTTAATCACATGATGGTGTTGGTTGTACTGGAATAGCGTCAGTAGCTATGTTTTCCAATCGTCACTGTAAATCTAGCCAATTGCACAACTTTTGCCAATTAAATATTCTGTGGTTGTATTTCTAGCGACAGCACTCATCCTCATAAGTTGTCCAGCCCTACAATGTCTTGTATTTAGAAAGCAGACCTCCAGGCCTTTTTCCCAAGGCACCTCTGAGTGGACTTGAACCACCAATATTTTGGTTAATAGTCAAGAGTGTTAATCATTTGCCCCTCCCAGGGTTCCAAAGCGATAAGGAAGAGCGAATCTTCCAAAGCACCCTGCAGAAGACATGGAAGAAGGTCCCACAAAGAGTGAAAGAGTAAAATTCAGATTTATTTTTCCATGCTAGCCCTCCATTCTAGTTATTATGTGGGCCAGAGTTAAAAATTCTAATTATCACCTCAAGGTCTTTCTAATTATCCTTAACTGGAGGTGTGAGTAAAGGAAAAGGGTCCCTGTCTCGTACTCCAATGTTATCCCATTGTCTCTTCGCATTTCCAAGAAGGGCCCCTGTGGAGGGGACACTTTCAATGTCATTGTAGCTGCTCTCCCACTGCCAGTTCCCCAGCTCGGTCAAAGTGGGAGAACAGTTTCCTCTCACCAGCCCTGAGCCCTAGCACGACGCCACAGAAGTGTTCGTTCGGCCAGTGTGCTGTTTCTTAAAATGCAGGGCCTTGGTCTAGGCTCTTATTCCTGGACTCGTGTCTGTGATGTGGACTTGGCAGGAAGGATGAGTGCAGGCTCGGGACCACTGCAGGATCTGCGCCCACCATGTTATTCTGAGCCCCACCCTTTCTGCAACCATAAGCCCATACTGCCTGGGAAGACATGGGATCCTTGCTTGTCCATAAGCTAGAAGTCTCCTCCTTAGGAGAAAGCAAGGACTAGGTTCCATCCTGCCCATGGGGCCCCAGTCGAGTTTGAGTCTACTTCACAGGCAGTCTTTCTTGGGCCTCTGCAATTACAATGGCTACCCTCCTGCCCCCAATGTTTACAGCGCAACTGCTCAAGCAAATAATACTGAAGTTTGGGGACATAAAAATATTACAAACATCCCATCTGCTACTGATTTCATTTTCCCCTTAGCATATGGGTTAAGTTTGTAATATGTGAACAGGGTGATTTTTTTTCTGGGTCTTTAATGAAAGGACCAACAGTCAGAGAGTACATGTCTGCCTCTATGGAAGTTGTCTTCTGGGCAACTCTGTAGGAGCTGGCACTATTGATTTCATGTTAGTCTTCTCATGTAGAAATATTCTACTTTTCAAGTAGATGATTCCTGCAGCTCTTCTTACTTTGGTTTCTTGGTGCAGGGCTCCGTTTCTCCTTTCCACCCCTAACCCCACATGAATGGCTACTAGTTCTTCTGACTGGTTTCTCTCCTCCTCCTCCTCCAGTTTTCAATCCATTTGGGAACTTGTGCCTGCAGTTTAAAAAAATAAAAACTTTATTGATGAGAGACTTTTTGCGCCAAAAGGGAATTATTGAGTCAGACGTTCTGTGTCCAGGGTACTTCTGTGCCAGCAGTGTTTTAATTTATATATTACACGTTCACTTTGTTCTTAAACCCTTCTGGACTTGAGTGGTGCATTTATTAAGTACAAATCTAAAAGTTCTTATATGGGTAATGGGCAGTGTATGCTTAAGAGATAACATTAATAAACTCACACTTAATAACTACACTAAAAGCTACTTCCATCTGGATTTACTGGCAATAAAAAGAGACATTACAGAACTTTGGGAATTTGACCAAGGCGCCAACATACTAATCTTAGATTACAAAATTGTGGAATCCAACTGCTTAAACATGGGAAAACAAAGCAATCAAAGACATAGTTTTGATAAAGGCTTTGTACTGTAGATTAATAATTTACATATTAATGTATGTTATAATAAACTTTACCATAATAGATTTTATTTGATAGCTAAATTGGCAGCGATACCCCAGCATGGCTTCATTAACTCAATCTTTCAATTGTAGTTGCAAGATTTATTGGGTTAAATTAAATGAACCTATTATAGGCCTACTTTAGCTTGTTTAGAAATCATAATTAATTTCAAAATATTGATGGTGACTGCAAATTATATAAAAATAGGCAAAGCCACAAAAATAAATAGCAAGACAAGATCTTTAAATTAAAACGTCATCTAGTATATTACCAGAATCCTCCAGAACACATTGACAAAGCAAATAAATTACCTCTTTAAAATAATGAATCTTATCTTTCCCGTATTAGCCTGAATTTTAAGGAAATTATATTTCCTTTTCTTTTCATAGGACGCTCCTTCTCAGAAGAGGGCAGAATAGGTCTGTCTAGGTTTGGTACTCAAGGGTCGTGCACACCGATGGATAGCAACGGAGGCTTCTGTGGACAGAACAGAAAGTTTGGAGCTTTTTCTCCCAGGAGACGTTAGCCTATGCCGCTCTCTCACAAGCACTCATCTTACTGACTCTGGAAGCATTTAGAATTGCAATTTATCCATGAAATTCCTCTACCTCGGTGTTAGACTGGGTTGTCTAGAGAAACAAAACCAGTGACACTCATATACGTAAAGAACTTTATATCAAGAAGTAATGATAGATATATCAAGAAGGTGTCCCGGTCCTGTCCAACTCAAGAGCATGGGTCCACTGTGAGCCAGAGACTTCTTCAGACTTACGAAGCTGCAGACCAATGATGCAGATACATGAGCTGGGAAGCAGAGTGATCACAGGCTCCTGAGTGCAGAATCTCATGGTTACCAGGTAAGGGGAGGCAAGGCAGTGTGGCAACAGGTCCCAGGTCTGTCCCTGGAGGCAGACACAGAACCAAGCAAGGAGAAAGGTGGAGGGCAAGAGAGAGAGAGGTTTCCAGTGTCTGTCTTTTGAAAAGGTCACACCTCCAAGGAGGCATCACCAGGCTGTGACCAGACTCATAAATTGGTACCCACTTTTCAACTTTCTTCCAGGTAGAAGTTGGCATAAAACCTAACCAGCACAGTTTGTTACCCAACTAGCTGAGAGGCCGTTTTATGGAAGAAAATCTCATGGGTCTCTGAATTTGACCTGGACAGGGTGAGTTTGCAGGAAGTCAACCCTGGAGTGCTTGAGAAGAAGAAATTACCCCTTACATGGGAGGAGAGCTGGGGTGGGAAGAGTTCGAGTTCAAGTCTGAGTAAGTGTCTTGAAGCAGGACAGGACCTGGTGGATGTAAGAAACCACGTGCAGACAATGTGGCAGGCTTTGGGAACCAGGAAGAGTGACATGAAATGAGGTTGAAGAGGATGCGGGGTCAGATTCATCAAGGTGCAACAGATCATGCAACATTTTTAATGAACAATGGGAACCCATTTAAAATGCTAAGAAGATAGACTCTAAACCAGTTGAGTTGAAATCCTTTCGTTGGAAAGAAGTTAATAATGAAGTGTTTCAAATTGTGTAATGGAAATTTCTGCTGAAATATATAGGAAAGTCATGGGAGAGCGGAGGCGGAATGACAAAGTTGCAAAACAGGCTTTGAGGTACAATGATTTAAATAAAAACACCATAGGGGTGTGGATCACATTTACTATTGCAGTCATATTATTAAAAAAGAAAGAACTTGAAACACCAAGTGCTGTAGAGTAATAATGGAAACCAGGTATGGTGTGTCTGGATGGTGGGACATTCACATGGAGAGTTGCGAAAGACTTCTTTAAACTGGAAAGCATAGAACCAGGCAGGTAAAATAATAAGTGATACAAAACAGGCCAGGTGGCTGGTCCTGTTTATCCTGTATTGTAATGTTAGAACAAGTCATGTTTAACGAGTGGTGACAGGCTGTTTTCTATCTACTCTGAGAACCCATGAAGAGAAAAAGCCTTTTACTAAGGAGTTAGGAAAGGTGGGAGGCAGAATGTTTTGACATTCGAAGGTGGTACTACGATGGATTCTGTGGGTTTGTCTTTCTGGAAACTGTTAGAAACTGGACAGACCAAAGGTAGACAATGCCTAAAAACAATGTCTAAAACAGTCACAATGATGAGTTGTAGGCTACTCTTTGGGTTGGACTTACTAGTTATAATTGCCTCAAAAGAGGAGAGCAAAGAGCAAAATGGAGAGATAGGAGACTTGACATTGGGCAGCCTATGGACTTATGTTGAGCGATGCAGAGTTTTCAGGAAGGGTGACCTAGAGCCTTAAGTCGGCCTACCAGACCAAACCCACATTGCCTCGCTCAAGGAGTCTGTGCGCAGTCCTCACACACTGTGCCCTTCCTCCCCAAAGGGGAGGGAGAGGTTTCATATAACTCAATTGTTGCTGCTATTGTTAGTTGACATCAAGTGGGTTCCAGCTCTCATGGCTTGGTCCTGCACCATCTTCACAGCCGGTGATATACTGAAGGCCACTATGGAGTTTGGATGCCTTCTACCCTATGGGACTCATCTTCCAGGCCAATCTAAGACATTATTCTGTTGTGATTCATAGCATTTTTTGTTGGCTAATTATCCCAAGTAGAGCACTAGAATTTTCTTCTCAATCTATCTTAGTCTGTAAGCTCTGCTGAAGCCACTCTCTCTTGAATGATTTTGCTGTTATTCGGAATTCCAGTGACAGGGTTTTCGGCATCATCGCCACACACAAGTTACCATAGTGTGACAAACTGCCAGAGACGTGGTGTTCCATTGTAATGAACCGCTAATCCTGAGTCAAAGGAACCACTGTGGTTGTTACATAATCTGGTGTCAACTTGAGGATATTAAGAGGGAAGGGATGGAGTTTAAGTTGTCAATCAGGCCTTAGCTAATAATGCCTCCGTGTGGGCATGGCCTTCTCCTGAGGCTGCGTCCAATCTTCCTCCCTGGAGGTGGGACACACACACTCTCTGCTTCACATTCCTGTTGACAAGCCACATGGAGACACACTGATGGAGCCAGAGCCCTGGGGCAGGAGGAGCCACATGGAGACCCATGGCAGTGCTGTGATGCTTCCACTGCCACTGGATCCACAAGACTTTCTACCCATTGGACTGTGGTCTTCTTTCATTCAACATCATTGCAATGCTGTATAAGTCTAAAGAGGAATTTATGGACTCGTAGTGGACATATGTGCTAATATCGGACTTATGGACTAGATCTGGACTGGGCTGGGATGTTTTCTCACTATATAATTACTCTTTTATATAAAGCTCTTTCTTATACACATATGAGTATCTATAAATTTGTTTCTCTAGTCAAACCAGATTAACACAAATACTAAAAAATAAAAAAAAACCCTTTTAAGAAACCAAGAACTTTTGACAGCCAAATATCCAATAAATGTCTAGAAATGTCTCAAAGACAAATCACATTAGCTGATTCATCCATTCATTCCTTCAGTTCAATACATAGTGACTGAGCTCCTCCTTTGTGCCAGCAGGAGCTCTGGTGGCACGGTATTTACCCACAAGTAGTGGAGCTGCAAGGTCAGCAGTTCAGAAACCAGCCACTCCTTGGGAGAAAGACGGGCCTTTCTACTCCCTTAAAGATTCACAGTCTCAGAAACTAAAGGGCCAGTCCACCCTGACCTACAGGATCGCTACGAGTTGACATCGACTGAATGGCAGCGGGCTTGGGTTTTGGTTCATTTGTGCCAGGAACAATGTTAAATGCTTGACAAGTCCCTGCCCTCAGGGAGGTCACTCCAGTGTGGACAACAAATCAGGAACAAGGAGATGAACATATCTTCTTTGTGCTCTGAAGGTTAACACACAAGCCGAAGAAATAGAAGTACAGTGTTGGGCTTGGCCTGGGCCACACACTGAGGTCAGAGCAGGGAAGGTTTCTTGGAAGGCTATGTTTGGGTAGAGTGCCGAGAAGAAGGTGATCCGTCAGCTCAGTTACACCGGTTACATGTCCTGACATTCCATCTAGTGGCTTTCAGTTAACTTTGTCTTTAATACATTTATACATAAGTTTATGACAACTCTTTAGAAAACTTAACAATCCTGCCAGTAAAGTTATAGCTTCAGTTTGCTTACAGGTGTAATTTTTTATCAACACCTGTTTGAGAGAAACTATTTTAACGTAACATAAGCTTGGTGGTCCTCCATTACAATTCCTAGTACAGGCTTCATAGGGAAAGCTCCATTTGCTAAGTAAAATGTTCACACACTATTTGCAAGTTCAACTGTAGGGGGAGTGGATATTCATAATAGGAAAAATTTTCTACATAAAGTTAATCTAATGCTTAATAGGAATTTAGAAACTTGGAAATATCATCAAAATATAAGTATTGGTATATTGCCAAGACTGTACATTATTCTGTTATTAAATCATAAAAAGCTCTCAATTTTTACCGCAATCAAGTTTTTGAATGTTCACATTCTCATACCATTTAGCTAGACCACATTTTCTAGATACAAATGGGTAAATTAATTTCCATAAAAGTGTTATCTTTTTACAGTATATTTAATTCAGATTCAGTTTCTATTTCCACTAAAATAATTGCTTATAATACACAGACTTGATTTTATATGACTAATTAGAGCAGTGTATAGGAAAAAATAGGTTTGCAGGTAATATTGGAATTAAATATGTTAATCTGTACCTCAGTGTGCACATTTTATATGAGCTCTAATTTGCCAAATAAATTATAGTTATGTGTTTATAAGGTGCCCTTGAAAGAGTGTCCTATTTCTGAGCACTAATACCATGGGGGAAACAAATACTCAAAGCTTTTAGCTGTAGGCTACAGTTGCATAAATTAAGGCAAGAGTGGTTGGTTGGTAAGTAGAGCTATGGTCTCCTTAGCTTTATAAACACTCTGAATTGTTAGCACAATTTTTTGTATGGTTACTAATATTAAGATAATAAATAATATTTAGTTTCAGTATCACACCCTTCCATCGGGGCATAAATTCATTTTGGATGCTGTGCTGAATTAATGTATAATAAACATACTGCAGTTTGCTATCAGGAATTCTCGATGAAATGCAGAAAGGCAGTTCTTGGCTTATGCATTAGCACTGCCAGTCTTGCTCTGTTTAATTTTAGCTATTTATAAAATTGCTCTACTGACAGTCCCCTTTATTTTAATGTGATTGTTTTAAGGTGAACCAGAAATGGTACGGTGTGTTTCTTGAAGTAGGCCATAAGTGCTGACGTAGGAACTTGAGCCCCTCACAAAAACCCCTTTCACCATTAGCCACCTGCAATCAGAACACCCAGCTGCCTAATTGGGTAAATTGTGGTGTCCCCTGCAGGGCAGGGACCTACAAAGTCATTGTGTAAACCAGCAACTGTGGAGTGTCTCAGAGGGACTTGTATCATAGCGTTCTCATATAAGCGAATGATGTTGCTGACGGAGGTAGAATCTGGTCCCAGCAGCAGCGATTGTCATCTACGTAAGAGACACATAACAGCAACGACATTTGACATCATTTATTATTATCTTCTAAGTCATTAGATTAAAAAATATATTTAAATGTCAGCCCACCAAACTTTTGACTTGGAGGAGATCTGGGTCTCGAGAACTGAGGAAGGAATGGACAGCATCCTCCTGGAGTGGTCCGGGTTTGTACCTACGCAGAAGAATAAATAGCAAGAGCATCTAACAACAACAAAAGGCAGTGCAATAGTGTCACCATGGGTCATGGCACCCAACTACAATCACAGCAGCACCCCTAAGCTATTGAACACGACTTTTAAATAGAGGTTCACCATGTTTTTTTGTTTGTTTTGGTGCCAAAGATACCTTTGGCAGTAAGGGAAAGTCTTTGGACTTATTATCAGAATAAACTTGTAAAACGTATTAAGGAAAATACATAGAATTGCAAAGAAAACCAGTGATATGGAAAAGCATTTAGCAGAATATTAACACATCATTGTACAGAAGTATAGGAGCTTCTTTGCCATTAACACTCAACAATACGCTTCGGTAACAGTTGGTGAAAGGAACCCTTGTGTTGTCGTGTTGACAGCTGGGCTGCGAACCACGAGGTCAGGACTTTGAATTCACCAGCCACTCTCAGGGAAAGACCAGGCTTTCTTCTCCTGTAAAGAGTTACGTTCTCAGAAACCCACTGGGGCAGTTCTACCCCGTCTCATAGGGTTGACCGGATGGCAGTGCCTTTTGTTGGCGTGTTTGAGTGATCCTCGCCGTCAGGTAAGGTCTACCATTGCTCTGCAGGAGAGAGGTGACGTCATCTGTCCCCATGAAGATTTGTTGTTAGGGGTTATGGCGTTGATTCTGACCCTTAGCCATCCCATGCACAACGGAATGAAACACTGCCTGGTCCTGAGTCCTCCTGTTTGAGGCCATGGTTGCAGCCACTGTCATTCCATCTCATTGAAGGCTTTCCTTTTTTTTTTTTTTTGCTGCCTCTCTGTTATACCAAGCTCGATGTCTTTCTCCAGGGACTGGTCTCCCCTGGCAACCTGTCCCAAGTGCTTGAGGCAGTCTTGTCTTGCCTTCGGTGCCTGAAAGCGCTCTGGCAGCGCTTCTTAAGACAGATTTGTTTCTCCTTCGGCAGTGCATGGTGTTTTCAGTATTCTTTGCCACAATTCAAATATGTCGATTCCTCTTCGGTCTTCATATTCAATGTCCAATTTTCATAAGCATACGAGGCCACTGAAAATACCATGGCTTGCGTCAGGGGCACCATAGTCCTCAAATTAACAACCTTATTTCTCAACACCCTTTAGATCAGTGGTTCTCAACCTCCCCAATGCCGCGACCCTTTAATACAGTTCCTCATGTTGTGGTGACCCCCCCAACCATAACAGTATTTTCGTTGCTACTTCATAACTGTAATTTTGCTACTGTTATCAATCAAACGATCCCTGTGAAAGGGTCGTTCGACCCCCAAAGGGGTCGCGACCCACAGATTGAGCACCGTTGCTTTAGCTCTACAGGATTTACAACCTATGAGTCAGAGTCAACTTGATGGCAGTAGTTTGTGGGTTTTTTTGGGAATGGTTTATTTAATAAGTATCATAATTTTGATGTAGTTATAGGTAAAAATGATGTTTTGAACTCTTTTTAATAAATGTAATGCAATGTGAAAGTTTCTGTGATTTTTATTGGTAACAAAGCCACAAGGACTGCTAATACTGTTGTGTGAGCTACCTTGTATTTAATAATGGAGGAAGATGCAAAATTTTAAGTTTTAAAAATCAAAGTGCTGTTTTTCTTTTCTTCCAACATCAAAGACTTTTAAAATTCTATTTGCATACCCAAAGTTATGAATCCTTGGTTGGATCACTATTAAAGATGTTTCTGCAATCATAAGTTTAAAAAAAAATAAGGAATCTGGTAGTCATAACAGGCCAGCACTGGTTAAGTGCAAGAGCAGTGGTTCAAATCCTCTATCCACTCAGAGGAAGAAAAATGAGGTTTTCTGCTTAGGGAAAGTTATACACCTTGTGCTAGGGTTTGTATAAGGCCACTCTGAGTTGGAATTGTATATTGCTACATGAATCAGAATTGACTTGATGATAGTGTGTTTGTTTTGCTATGCTCATAAAACTATTCCTGCTTTTTTATATTTAGTAAAATACCTGTCCATAATTTTTGTTATAGTGGAATTTGATTTTAAAGAAAAATTTTAAAGTCAGGGGCTTCTGCTTGGCTGAATATACTACTAATTGATATAAGGCACAGTTAAAATGGTAAAATTATTTTAATAAATAACTCCACTTATAAATAGTTTATTACATTCTGAGAATTCACTTGCTGAATACAGACATATTTCTCTTTTGTAAGGCTGATTTAAGAAAACTATACATTTTGGAGGTATTACTTAAATTCTCATGGAAGAAAAAAAACCAATACGGGCTCACTCCGTATGAAACAGTGCATCTGTGATTTTATCTCACAGTAGCTCCTGAGCTTGGTTCTTTTAGAAAATATGGAACAAAAAAGTAAAATTGTTTTGCTCACTGGAGACAAAAGGCTGCTTCCCCAATAAGTCAATCTAGGAGGGAGCAGCATCTTCAGGAAGCATGGCTGGAATGTTGAGAAGTGGACATCTTCAGGAAGCATGGCTGGAATGTTGAGAAGCTGTAAGGTATTAGGGGGGAGTTAAGCTAGTCAACACGAATCATTTATCGTGTTCTTAAAAATACCTTGATGGTCTGAATCGGTTGAGAAATGTTTCAAATCCAGAGGCATACCCAAGTTTCCATGTCCTTCATTATAAATTCAAAGATGGATTATGTGAAAAGAAAAGCCACCCAGTCTATTCAAGGACAAGATCCAGGATATTGGGGCTTCTTAGTGAACAGGCATTTAACATTCTGACTTCCTATTTTGTGTTTCTCTATCTAGGACACACACTCAAAAGATTTGGTTGTCTTCAATAGTCTTTATCTGTTAATATATTTCATCATCAAATAAGAAAACTCGTAATGTCATTTGTGTGGCCCCGAGGGCTTCCATAAAGAAATGCATCTCTATTGGGTTTGCTGTTGAGAAGGTCAAATGGAGAAGCTTTGTGATTTGCCCAAGACAATTCAACTAATTTTTATAGTTTTAGAACAAGGACTCAAGTTAGTTATGTATAAATTTCACAGCATTTTTATGAAATGCTGGTTTTGCTATGATCAGAATTGATGCTGGTAGTGAGTTTTAGAGTCAAGATGGCCTTATTTAAAGAGCTTTCATGGTACTGTCAAGTGAATATTGGGCTATTAACCACAAGGTCAGGGGTTCAAACACACCAGCTACTCTGTTGTTGTTCCCACAAAGATTTAGAGCATGTGGGGTTGCCATAAGTTGGACCGACTCTACGATATAGTATGTGTATGGTCTTGTTTAAAACCCGCAGAAGGAGTAAGTGGTAGTCCCTAGGTGGTGGAAAAGATCAAGCACTGGAAGTGATGGAACAGGGGGAAAACTCAAACCAGACAAGATCTCTAAGCTTAGAATAAAGCTTTGAGATATGGAATTATACAAAGGTGTGGCAAGGTAAAGAATCCTGGTGACCTAGTGGGTTATGTACTGGGCTGCCAACTGTGAGGTTAGCTGTTTGAAACTACCAGCTTCTCGGAGGGAGCAAGATGAGACTTTCTACTTTCATGAAGAGTAATAGTCTTGGAAACCAACCCACGGGACAGTTCTACTCTCTGCGATAAGCTTGCTGTGAAGCAGAATTGACTCCATGGCAGTGAACTTGGTTTGGTGATTTAGAGCACTATGAGTGTATGAAGGAGGAACTTTAAAATAATATGTCAATACTTGAATTATGACCTTATAATATCTATCTATCACCTATCATCAATCTATCTATCTATCTATCTATCTATCTATCTATCTATCTATCTATCTATCTATCTATCTATCTATCTATCAACTATCCATCTACAATTTATAATATGAGCTTCACTCTTTCTGCCCGAGTTTGAATATTTGGTTCATCATGTCCTGGTGCAACCTTGGCTGAGAGTCTACAAAACGTGCTAATAGTAGAACCTACCTCAAAGAGCTATTCTGCAGACTTAGTCAGATTTGGCTTCCCTCGTTTGTAAAATGTTGGTAGAATAGTGCCTGATACATACTAGGCCTTAAACCCAAGATAGCTACTCTGATTGGGGTTTTTATTTACTTAATGTATGGCAACTGTTCCGTTAAGAATTACTCTCATAACTTCCCTTTGGGGTCGAGGGCTCCGTTTAACGCTAATGCCGTCATCATGCTGTGCAGAACCTGATGTTTTGCCTCCAAAATGAAGCCTCTTTGCCAGTGCTCTATCAGTGTGATCTGCTCTGTTTCATAAAGCACTGACTGAAAACCCGGTTAAGACTCAGCTGTTTTTCCTTTAGTCTTAAAGGAAGCAGAGATGAGTCTCATATCTTTGTTGAAATTCTGCAATATGCAATTTAAAGTTAGATTGACCTTCAGGCTGACAGAGAAAAATAAACAGTTTTATAAATGAAAATGGCTAATCTGAAATAGATCACAGCTAAGAACTTCATTTTTTATTCATTCTCTTCATACAAGGTCGATATCACACAAGTGAACATCTAATATTGTACTTCATTGTGGAGCCCATTGAAGATGCAGCTGGAGGAAATTAAGGACACAATGAGCTGGCAGAAACCAGAGAACGTGTCTGTGGTCCCTTATTTCAGAGAATTTTGATATTTAAATTTAGGTGTTCCTGATTTAAGAAAAAAAATAGTTGTTACCTAAACTTTTACTGGCGAATTGTTTTTCTTTAGAACTGTTCTAGTTCCCTAGAAATCACAGACAGGCTTAATTCTTTTAATACGTGGGAGAGCTCCACATACTGCAGGGATACAGCATGAGGGTAGAGAAGGCTAGTTACTTCAAACTTTCACAGTACTTCCCTGTAATTTCAATTTTCCCCAAGAAAGAATATTTATTCATTTGGAGGGCATATAATTATAGAGAACATATAATGAAAGAAAATAAAAATATTCGTAGCATGGTGGGGTGGTGGGGCTGGTGGGGAGAGGCTGGGAGTGGCGGATCACAAGATCTAAGTATCTCCTCACAGATGCCTGAAAGCTGTGCTCAGTATCTGCACAAAAGAGAAGCCGCCTACTGGTGTGAGGCTCTGAGCCAGGGATGCCCTGAGAAATCTGGGAAATTGCCCTTTGTTCTGGTTCTACAGTTTCATGTTTAGGAAAACCGTGGCCCAGGAAGGCTGAGGGTGATAAATAAGCACTGTGCTCACGCCTGACTAGACTGTACTGAATTCTGTAGTCATATTATATATGGTATAACACCAAGATTGATGACCAAGAAGAGGCTATCCCCGCATGTTTCCAGAGAAGCCTTGTGCAGAAACACACACACGCATGCATGCGTGCACGAACATACAACCTAGCTTGAGGAGGGTAGATGAACCTTCTGAAAGAATTTCTATTATTTCTTTTTAACTCATAGATTATTATTTTGGGCCTTGAGGTGCCCTTACTTAGAGATTTATTCAATTACTGACCTAAATTCATAACTAATAGCCCTACTTTCTCATATACCCTTGATATTCTTGAGGCACTGGCCTCCAATGATGTGCTGTGTTTTTATTTTACTTTTGCATAAACTTTCCAAAAGGGAGACAACCGTAATATCATAGTTGATTGAAAACTCTCCGGAGACACCCTGTACAACTGATTGTCTCTTTCCTCTGATGCTTCTCTGCAGAAATTCAGTGTCCAGATGTTCCAGGATCCAGATGGCCTATGAATCCTCTATCACTCAGAGAGGAGGAAATGTTCATGAAAGTGGAACATTGCAAAGGAAGAGAAGTCATTTAGCACTGGCAAAAGGATGGCAACATACCGGGTTCAAGAAAAAAGTTTCCTTTCCTAAAGCATAAAACTTAATAAATATGTGTTATAGGCTCTATCAGCAAGCCAAATTTTCAGCCTCGCCTCTTCCTTCTATCACCATTAAGAGGCTTGCAGAGATCCATACTCTTTAAAGGGCAGACAGCATGGAAGAACTATCATGTACAATTTAAAGTAGCAGCTAAAATTGGAATGGTCACAAGAAAGCCTGTTTCCCTGCAATTAAATTGACAAGCTGTCTATGATTACCCTAGGGAACTTGGCAGCTGAGTGATAAAAAGACTGCGGAGTGTTGAAAGGTCTAACACAACTTACTAGGTGGACAAAGACCACATCTGCTTAATACACTGATTGAGAGAGTTGTGGAATGTACCAGGCTAAATTAACAGAGGAGACATACTAATGATACTTTTTCCTCTCTGAGACCCCCTGTTCAGAACCTGTCTTAGAAATGACCCGCAAGTATTTGAAAGCATACATAAAAAGTAGTTTAACACACAGTGCACCATATTGTTAAGTATGGACCTAAAATTACAGAACACTACAGAATGGAACCTGAGATCAGAACGAAATTTAAAAAATTAAATCCTTTCATCAGATAACGTTTATGAAACTTAAATATGAGTTTACATGTTACAAATGTTGGGTATCATAGAAAAGATGTAGACAGGCATCAACAGCTCAAGAGATTAAAGAAAGTAGGTAGTTTAATGACAAAAATTGAAGCAAGTATGTAGGTTTATCACCACAGGATGGTTCTTTAAATTTGATGATGCTGAAAACTAGGTTCTGGGGAAAGATGGGGCTGTCTGCTCCCTTAAAGATCGACAAAGTCTCAGACACCAGGGCCACTTTGAGTTGGAATGAACTCGATGGCAGTAGTAAAATTAGGTTACCAAAGGTAGGCATGGGTGGGTAGGAATCAGAATTTGGATCTAGAAATTCACAAAAACTAACACACCCACGTTAGCATTGCCTTCTTTATTTTAGTTAGGCCATTCCTTGTGAAGGCACATGAGAATGTTAAGGTCTCTTCTGATACGTTTTATAAGTGTTGAAATGCTGATGACTACATACATGAATGCGGGATGACTACGCCTACATGTCTTCCTGTTTATTCTGAAGGCGGTGGGGCATTTCCCCACAATCCTAGAGATTGTTTTGTGACCATCTCCAAAGTATGATAATCCTATGCATGATTTCTGAAACCCAAGTCCATTATACACTCCTGGCATTCGCTTCAAAACCTCAGGTTTATAAATTAATTGGCCAGTCATTCAAATGCTGACTGACATGGTATTGACATCTTCAATGCTTCTTTTGGATTAAAAAACCCAACAATACACTATGTTAGCACAGCACATGGGCTCTCAAGCTTGTTTAGCCTACTGCCTCCTTTACAGAAAACAATTATTCCACCTCCCGCTGGTCATTAAAAACATTCTTTTGTACGACAGCTCATGATCCAGGATCAGGTTTAAGTGTGTGCTTGTGCAGCCCCTCTGGGTCGATGAACATAGCCTCGTGAGCGGTGTCTCCCACTGTGGGAAACACTGGCACAGCACATTTATTTTTAAATGTCTGTGGGTTTCACCTAGCCATGCTATTCTTTTTCCCTATTACCATGGGTGATCTAGAGTTGGATCTGTTCTTTCCCCATTACTACCCTTGTAGGTTTGGTTGACCCATTTTGAAGATGGTGGACATGAAGCTTGGGAATGTACCTAGATAACTTGCCTAATGTGACATGGGCGCAAAGCGGAGTCTTCTACTACTATCACGAAGGCACGATGAGAATAAGGCCGAATGTGGAGCATTAGGGTTGGATTTTTCCCTCTTTTTAAAAATGTCCTTCATTTGCAAAACCTAAGTCAACACATTCGTGCAAATTGAACATTCAGACTTCCCTTTTGGGATAACGGGATGAGATGATGCATGGCTGCTGATGCTTTCCGCCTGCCTCCCAAGACTTGGGGATCTAATTGCTGAGGGGAAACATATTCGTACTCTCTGCTCCCGTCATATTGAAGGTTATACACTTACGTGCTCATTACTTGCTTTTGCTAAGAAAATGCGCATGTGGTAAACATTGCTTCTTGCAAACGCCCTGGTGCCCAAAGCTAGTAAGTGTCTTGTACAAAAGTAATGTTGAATAAATTCTCTTGGATGGTCATTGTGATGTTTGATTGATAGCAACAAAATTTTTCTCCAAAGCAATAGTTTGAGATTTCTCCAACTCTAGATCATCCATGGTAATAGGGAAAAGGAATAGCATGGCTAATTGAAACCCACAGACAGACACACACAAACCTCATCATAAAAATAGCTTTACTCTCCTCCCTCAGCAAACCTGTATGTATAACTAATAACATAATTAAGTTGGTTGATGTGAGCCTATCTCCTGCCCTCACATTTTTTCTCCCACATACCTCCTTTCCCCTTTCTCTTCTGTGGTTGAAAAAAGAAAATGATTTTAAAAGAGTTAACATTTTCCCAAAACAAAGGGGAAAATGGGATACATGGAAATGGAAAACGCAGCAAGAAGTAGGCAGAGTGCTGTTACGTTGAAGGAATTGCAACAATTGTCACCACAGAATGTGTACAAATTATTGGAGGAGAAGCTTATTTGCTCTGTAAATTTTTACCCCAACTAGAGTAAAGGATTTTAAAGATAGCTAGTAGGAATAATACAGTCAAGAATTGATTAGAGTACCACAATTTTTGTTTAATTTTGACAACTGAGGCACATGAATGAAGGTGCTTAGCAAATGTTCTTTAAGGAGAAGGTCTACATTGATTGTCTTGTCCGTCCCACTGCTTCTCTTCCATCTTGACACAGACCACACTCCAGGGGCTCCTCATACTTGTGTATGAAAACTAGCAAGACCCCCAATCATTTCAAGCTACAGCATCATGTGATATTAGCAGCTAGATGAAATTGGGTAGAGATTTAATTGTATTAACATCAGGTGTTTTTATAAAATGATGCCAGGTCACTTGGTACATTTATAAAAATTCTACCTTTTTACCCAAGGGAAGTATCCTATGTTGGAGAATGAAAACTCACAGCCATAGAGTTGATTCTGACAACGAGTCTAGAGGACTGGGTCAAACTGACCTTTTATGTTTCCATGACGATAACTCTTGTTCGCAGGGGCTGTAGGTTAGTCCCCCACTCGTCTCTCAGTGTTTCCTAGCGTGATTCCTTGCATGTTGCTTGGATGTTGAAAGATATTTCAAATACCAGCAGAGTCACCCATGGTGAATAGCTTTCAGTGGAATTTCCATACTAAGAACAGACAAATGACAAAGAAAAGGTGGTTAACTACTGGGGGATTTGCCACTGAACCCCTTATTGAAGCAGGAGAACAGTGTCTAAAAGAATTCTGGAAGATGATCCCCTCAGGTTGGAAGGCCCTTCAAATGTAACTGGAGAAGAGCTGCCTCCTCAATGTAGAATCTGCTTTAAGGACACGCATGGAGCAAAGCTTCCAGCGTCTTCGTAGCTCCCAGGAAACCACTCACAATGAGAGAGAGCAGCTGAAAATGCCCATTGATGATCTAAACATGGGAGTCGTAAAAATTATATGAGATGCATAAAGATTGATATCTGAGGCATTCATGTGGAATGGGCTAGTGTTGACCATTCTGAATGGGACAATCATAGGGATCGTTGTGCCTGCAGTAACACATTTCAAAGGCATGGTAACACATTCATCATCAAAAGAACATTCCAGGACATATTCTAAGGTACAAGGTTGTATGTGATAATATTCACATGCTTATAAAGAAGATGTAAATGCCAACCGCTAAAGTCAGTGATAAAGAATTTGAAGAAACCTACCAATCTCTTCAGTCTGAAATTGATTAAGAACGCCATCAAGATGCGCTGATAAGTCCTGGTGTTTGGAAGACAAAGATTGGGAACAAAGAGGAAGGAATGCTATTGTTGGTAGGTGCTATCCGGTCAGTTCATAGCAACCCTATGGAGGATTGCATGAAACACTGTCTGGTCCTTGCTTTCCCCCCAGTTGTTCCTATGTTCGAGTCCGTTGTTGCAGCCACGGTGTCAGTCCGCTTGCTGAGGCCCTTCCTCTTTTTTGCTTCCTCCTTACGTTATCAAGCAAGATCCCTTCTTCAGGACTTGGTGTCTCCTGACAACATGTACAAAGTATGTGAGATGAACTCTCACCAAGCCTGCCTTGATGGAACTCTCTGGCTGTACTTCTTCCAAGAGAGATTTGGTTGTTCTTTTGGAAGTTCATGGTGCTTTCAGTGTTCTTTGCCAGCACCACAATTCAAAACCAGTGATTCCTCTTCTGTCTTCCTTATTCAGAGTCCAACTTTCACATGCGCACTGGCATTGGAAAATGCCATAGTTTGGGTCAGACACACCACGGTCCTCCGAGTAACATCCTTGCTTTGCAATATTCTAAAGTTGTCTGTGTAGCTGATTTACCTAATTCAGTACAACTTTCCATTGTTTTCATGAGCATTTATTGTAGATTCAAGCAAGACAAACACTTCGACCACTTGAATCTTTTCTCTGTTCATCATGATGTTGCCCACTGCTCCAATTGTGAAAATTTCTGTTTTCTTTACATTGAGTTCTAATTCACACTTTTAACCTTCATCAGCAAGTGCTTCAAGTCCTCCTCACTCTCAGCAAGCACGATCTTGCCATCTGTGTATCACAAATTGTTCACACGCCATCCTCCAATCCTGAAATCATATTCTTCTATAGTCCAGCTTCTCTGATTATTTGCTCAGAATACATAATGAAGAAGTAAGAGGCCACACTCTGACACACACCTTACCTGATTTTAAACCGTGTAGTTGAGGATGTACACTGGTGCAGACAGGAGCTGAAGGCACAGGGAATCCAGGGCGGATGATACCTTCAGGACCAGGGGTGTGAGGGGCGATACTGGGAGGGTAGAGGGAGAGTGGGTTGGAAAGAGGGAACCGATTGCAAGGATCTACATGTGACCTCCTCCCTGGGGAACGGGCAACAGAAAAGTGGGTGAAGGGAGATGTCGGACAGGGAATGATATGACAAAATAATAATTTATAAATTATCATGGGCTCATGAGGGAGAGGGAAGCGGGGAGGGAGGGGGAAGAAAGAGGACCTGATGCAAAGGGCTTAAGTGGAGAGCAAATGCTTTGAAAATGATGAGGGCAAAGAATGTACAGATGTGCTTTAAACAATTGATGTATGTATGGATTGTGATAAGAGTTGTATGAGCCCCTAATAAAACGTTTAAAAAATGAAACCGTGTAGTATTCCCTTGTTCTGTTTACACAGTTGTCTTTTGATCCATGTACTGGTTCCATATGAGTGAATGCTTTTGGTTCTTAAACAACTTGTTGAAACATTTCAGTGGGTATTCCATGAATTTCTGAATCATGGTTTTGGCTAATGCTTTTGGTGCAACTTGGACTTTTTCCTTCATTACCATAATTCTTGCTCTTATGCCACCTCTTGAAATGGTTGAATATCAACTAGTTCTTTTTGGTACAGTGACTCTGTGTATTCTTTCTGTCTTCTTTTGATGTTTTCTGCATCGTTCAATATTTTATCTATTGAATCTTTTAATATTAGAACGTGAAGCTTGAATTATTTTTCTTTAGTTCTTTCCATTTAACATAAGCTTAGAAGGTTCTTCCTTTTTGGTTTTCCAGAGGAAGGTAGAGTAGTTGGAAAATATGCTCTTGGTGATGGAAATGAACCTAGAGATTGTATGAGAGAAGTTTTTACAGCAAATAATTTCTTCATCACAAATACAATTTTTAGCAACAGAGATGGCAACTAATAAGTGGACCTTACTGGAAGGAATGTACAGAAATCAAGCTGGGTACATCTGTGGGAAGAGCCAATGGAGAAGTTCAATATCATCTGCCAAATGAGGCCAAAGGTTGACTGTGGAACTGACCATCAGCTACTCATTTGCAAGTTAAGTTAAAATTGAGGAAAATGAAAACAAATCAGCAGGAGGTAAAATGTGAAGTTAAATATTTCCTGTGTGCATTTGGAGACCATTTCAAGAAGAGATTTGCCACATTGAACATTAATGACAGAAAATCTGAGTTGTTGTGGATGACATCCAGAGCGCTGTCAATGCAGTAAGCAAAAGGCTATTAAAAGGACCAGAAAGACAAAAATAGAGATTTTAGAAAAGTCTGAAACTTGCTCTTAAGCATGGAGTAACTAAAGCTTGTGGAAGGAATGATGAAGTAAAAGAAATGAACAGAAAAAATTTAAAGGCAACTCTCGAAGACAGAGGAGGGCATTATAATGAGATGTGCAAACACCTAGAATTAGAAAACCCAAGGGGAGAAGATGCGCAGCACTCCTGAAGCTGAATGAAACGAAGAAAAATTCATGCTTTAAGTTGCAATATTGATAGATTTTATGGGAAAATATTGCATGATGCCAGAAGCATTTAAAGAAGATGGAAGGAGTACACAGAGTCCCAGTATGATCTGCGTCCAACCACTGGAAAGGTAGCCTATGACCTAGACTGATGGTATTGAAGAAGGTCAGACTGCACTGATGCTACTAGCTAAAGAGCAAGGGGTAGGGATTCACAGAATACCTATTGAAATGTTTTTAAAAAATTGACAGCACTGGAAAAGCTCATTAGTTTAGGCCAAGAAATTTGGAAGACTGCTACCTGATCAACTGACTAGAGGAGATTAATATCCATGCCTATTCCAAAGAAAAGTGACAAAACAGAATGTGGGAATTATCAGATAATATACTAATATCACATGAAAGAAGCATTTTGCTGAATAGAATTCAAATCTAGCAGTACATTAACAGGGGACGGCCAGAAATACAAGTCAGATTCAGCATAGGACGTAGAATGAGGAATATCACTTCTGATTTCAGATGGCTCTTGACTGAAAGCAGAGAATAACGGACATCTGTCCACTTTTTTTTACACTATACAAAGGCATTTGTCTGTCTGTATTATAGAAAACCGTGACTACTCTTGTACTCCTGCAGAAGCTGTACAGAGATGAAGTGGCAGACACTGGAAGAGTATATAATTCTACATGTTCTAAAATCAAGAAAGGAATGTGCCAGCGTTGTACCCCTTCATCATACTTAGTCACTCTGTGTACAGGACAGATAATCAGAAACCCTGAGCATCAGGTTTTCAGGACGCTTCACTAACAAACATTCTGCAGCACACCTTTGTTTGCAGGAAGCCAAGAGGACTTGAGGCATTTGCTGATGAGGATTAAAATCTGCAGCCTTCAGTATAGGTTATAACTCAATGTAAAAAAATTTCAAAAAACAATTCTTGATTTTAAAACGTGTAGAATGATCATATTCTGCTCCAACATCAGCGGCTCCAGGGACAAAGACAAATCTCTAGCCATGGGTTCTAGCCACGCGTCTTCTATCCATTATTCCAGTGCATGTTTGTGGTGTCATTCTCAATATCCAAGAACTTGGTTTCTTAAACTAAGTTCTTAATGGCATCTGAAACTACCATAAACTTGCAGTTTAATATCTATAGTGAAATATGTATGTTTTTGTATTCACACATATTTACAATATTCCTGATGTACGTAGTGCCCTAACAAGTCAATAGTGTAAAGATCAATGCTGAACAAGATGTAGTTTTTTCCATTTTATTTTTAAACTTCCAAAACACACACCAAACTCCCTGCCATCGATTGGACATTGACTTGCAGTGACCCTGTGGGTTTCTGAGATTGTAACGGGTTACTGAGCTGCTGGTGGTTTTGAACTGCCGACCAAGCAGACTGCAACCCAGTACACCACCAAGGCTGCCTATTTTCAAACTTAAGCTCCATGAAAGGGTGAATTTTATGGGACAATCTAAGTTTAAATTTGTGGAAGCCAACAGTTTATTGGAACTATTAATAAACAGAGAATTGTTGATTCGGGTCTGTGGCAGACACCATCAAGAGGTTACTGAGTAAAGATCAACATGAGATTAACAGAGGTCATGATTGAAACTCATGTGCAATGTCCCCTATTTTTCCTTCTAAAGAAAAGATCTCAGAGTTTTGAGGTTAGGTTAATTCCTTGTACTGCTCAATGCATTATACATATATAAACATTATTTGTGTACATGTCTGTTACCTCCTAGGAGGCCATCTGCTCTTAGATGGCCCAAACCATATCTAGTCATCTGTCCTCAGTGTTGTCACAGGGCGGGCGCTCAGTACATACTGATCAAATGCAGTAGGGAAGGCAGAACAAGAGCAGGAATAAGGAATGTGAAAGGAATTTTTGTTATTGTTGCTATGGCTTTCTAGCTACAGGGTAGGTTAGTCTAAACAGAAACAGGGCAGATTTGGGCCTGTTGACACTTGCTTTTAAGGAGTTGTAAATATATCCTGGAAAGGAAATACTTTTTGCTTTAGCTTGGGAAAGCATAAATGCTAAAACTATGATTAATAACATTTAATAACTGGTGGGGGGAAATCCCTAATTGTTTAACATATCTGCATGTCCATAAATTATATTTAAATAGCTTATGGGCATCCTATTTACATATTGCCTTCTTTAGTGTATATGCTAATTTTTAAACATTTCTATTTGAATAAAAAATTCCATTTCTGTAATGCAATGGGGAAACACATACCCAATGTAAGTCATTCTGACTAGGAGATGAAACCTGCTATTTGGACCGTGGACTTATAACAAAGACAACATAATTCTTTAGAGATAAACAATTTGTGAAGAAATATTAGCTCTACATGTGTTCAAATTTAATAAATGGACAATAAACAGCATATGGTCTGAATATGTTCATTTGCCAGGTTACAAAAAATTTCCGTCAGCTTATCTAAGGGCAGTCAGCATGTTTCTTTTCTTCCATGATTTCTAGAATTTTTAAGAATCAGACTTCTTTGTGGTCACTAACCATTAATCGGAGTGTTTAGATAACAAGGGCACTGCAGTTCCTGCTCGCATGAGACTCAGCCAGACTCTTGGGCTTCTTTCTTAATGAAGAAGAACCATAGGGTCCCAGGATCCAGGGTTTCAGATAAATATTTTGTAAAGTTGACTTGCTCAGGGAGAGTTAGACCTTTATTGGAACTGCTAACGTGGTCAGTTTGAGACAGAGAGAGAGAGAGAGAGAGAGAGGAGCTGGGGGTGGGTGGGGGAGATTTGATGAAGGGGTTGATTCAAATGATTAATGTGCTTAGGTACCAACAACATGCTGGAGGGTCGAGTCTTATCTAGCAAGAAAGATCTGGAGAGCTACTTCTGATAAATCAGGCAGAGAAAACGGAGACCTGTGGAGTCTCCTTCAGTCAGAATAGGTTTGATGACAACAAATGTTTACTTTCCCATCACTTCAGTCCCATCCAGGATTAATTAGAATAGAATGTGACTGTTTCATTAGCTCTGTACAACTTAATTGTAATGAATTACAATGAACAATATTTTGATTATATGCAAGTAGTGTAGCCATTCCCCAAAGCAGCCCTGGTGGCGGTGTTAGCTAAGTGCTGGACTGCTGACCTCAAGGTGAGTAGTTCAAAGCCGCCAGCCATTCGGTGGGAGCAAGAGTTCCAGCGTCGAAAACCCAATACAGAACCTCAGCACGTCAGAATGGCCTTGGTGGCAGTGGGTTTGGGGTTTGGGCTGAGACATTTCCAACATGTCAGTGTTTTCAAGTGGCATGAACAATCATTTCTTCACACGAGAGCTAATAAGTAAAGGAACACCATGGAACACATATGTGATATTTAATATATTGGGGGTAGTCTTGTCCATTCTTTTTGTTGCCGTTGAAGAATTGATTGGGGTTTGGGAGAACGTTTACAGAGCAAATTAGTTTCCCATTCCACAATTTATACATGTTTTGTTTTGTGACCTTGGTGGCAGTCCTTCAACGAAACAGCACTCTCTTGCCTTGCTCTGGGAGCTCCCCATTTCCGTTTCCCCATCTTTTCAGTTCCTTTCTGCCTTCTGAACGCTGTTTTGGGTCTGGTATGATTAATCGTTCTGAGGAGCACGTTCCTCATGGGTGTTCTTGTTCACTTTGTAAGGTCTGTCTATTGTTTGCCAGAAAGGCCATCTCTGGGACTGGGTGGACTTCCAGGTTTGAAGGGTGTCTAAGGGCCATCCATAGCCTGGAGGGCGCTACCAGAGAGAGGGCATTTCTTTTGTTCTCTTCTTAATTGAGTAATTAATTCCAAGTCCTAATTAGGAAAGTGGCATGCTTGGCGGCATGCAGTCTCCCGTGTGACACTGGACAGCCTGTTTCTGCCTCTGAGGTCTTGGTGGTTTCATGGTGCCCTCCATCTCTGTTGAGGCACTCCGGAACTGGCTCAGGCCCTGCCATTCTTACCGCGCCCCTGGGCTGAAACGCTACCAGCTGCCTACAATTCACCCTCACTCCGGCCGTTCCTTGCGGCCCTCGGCCCTTGCACTGGTCATTCTCACGAGGCAGCTTGTCACCCTTGCTACCTCAGATCTATCACACAGAAGGGTCTTCTCGAGCTCGCTTACGACCTCGTAGAGAGTTTCCTTTTGCAGGTCGACATTCTCATGGGATTTTCTTTCTTGATGTGGCTTTAAACACCTGTTTGAAGGATCTTAAAAGTCATCTACTTTCTCTCTATCTACATAGTTCCTATCGTCCAGATTATTTTTCTCCACCAGGCGCTGACCTTGGCAGACCTCTTGATTACCACGCAGCTCCCGAGGCTTTGAAACTCATTTGATCACCTGGATTTATCATTCCTAACCCTTTCCTGGATCCTCTGGGTGGTGTAAATGGGTGACAGGCTCACTTCTAATGGAAAGGCTCCTGGCTCAAGTCCACCCTGAAGTGCCGCAAGAGAAAGGTCTGGAGATCTACTTCAAAAAAAAAAAAAACCAAACAAAAACAAACAACAAACCAACCCCTGAATACCCGGCAGAGCTCAGAGCCATGATTAGTTGAAGAGATTCCATGGCAACTGGCTTCCTGGGTGACAGCCCTCTCCACATCGTGGCACCCGCATGGCTGCTCGCCCTCCTTTTCCCGAGGCATCCTGAGATGTGTTAGAGGGTCTTTCCCCCTCCCAGGTTCCATCATTTGATCTTTTCAAGGACTGAGGTTCAGAGGACAGGCTTTGGTTTGGGGTAGGAAGACCCAGAGGAAGCGAGTAGGAGCTGAGCTAAGTGCTTGTTTGAGACTGGGCACTGTCATGATTATCCCCGAGTTTCCGCTTCTTCCGATGTTAAGCAAGCAGATTTCCTCAGGCTCAGAATAACCTGGTTCTAGGATTGCTTTGTATTTCTAAAGACGAGTTGAGGAAATTTATAATGTGATTGCATCAGAAAAATCAGCTGCAATGTAACAGCCCTTTTCTTAGGAGAGAAAAAAAAACCCAAGGGAATCGCAGGTTTATTTGATGACATGGCCTTGAGAAAGATGGAATTTGGGGCTCAGGGCAGTATATTGGCTCATTTTGAGCAGAAGCAAGTTCATGGTTTATTAGACCGGATTAAAGCTGGTCAATTTAAATAGATTCAATTGCACTTTTCAAATGAAGTAAACACGAGCTTTGCCCAGCTCAGTATGGGATTTTCACAAAATGTTTCTCAGATGTCTAGGATTGAAGTTTCCATTCTGTAATAATGGAAACTAATCGTGGCCTTTAGTTTAAACAAAAACCATTGTGGAGGTGGATCTGGGATGGGAACAAAATCATGCATTATTTTACATAGCTGACATGGTGCATTTCAGGCATAAAACACTGTACTCACTATAAACCAATGGAAAGCCCTAGTCAGAACCCGTCAGGCCTAGGCCGCGATCGATTGCAAAACAAGGGCTGTAAAATAAGTAACAGTCTGGAACCAGGGTTTATCAACAGTTTTATTTTTCAGAGACGACTTTATCCTAGAGAGCTGGACGAGTACCGTGCCTCGATTGGAAAGGGGTCTTGAGATCTTAAAAAGTATTTCCATTTCCATCCTGTAAAGGTTTGCATTCAGCAAAGTCGCTTCCACAGGCTCCTGCACAGAATGTATTTGGGCATAACAGCTCTGAGAGGTTTTATTAGCCCCTCAGGGTAGCGCTGCGAAAAAGAAAAACTGCACTTGAAAATGTAAGTCGCAACCAGGAAAATGTGATTTCGACTCTACCCCCGGATCCACAAACCAAAAAAGAGCTACCTGTGAACACCACAGAATCGGAAATGCCCAGAGTCCCTTTGTGGATTGCTTTCCCTTTTATTGCTCCTCCCGGGAGGGAGGGAAAGGAATTGTTGGGATAGTAAGCATTTTTATTTTGCTTTCCATTCCTTTCTGAGTAGTCACTTAAAAGTGCATAGTGAAGTCATCCCTTTCAAGGCCATTCTTCCATCCTTCCTGATGGGGACTTGGGGGACAGCGGCAGGAGGAGGGTGGGGGACCTGTGCTTTCTAGTTCATGGAGAGCGCTGCCCCCGCCCGCCGCGGGCCTCCTGGGCACCCCCTCACCTTCCTTTTCAAGGCCACTCCCTACTGTCCAGAATCCCCAGCCCAGCTCAGCACGGGGGTCACGCCGCCCGCGGACGGCGGAGTCAGCCCCCCCATTCCCACCGGCAGGCTAACGGTCTCCCGGGTTGTTCTGCGTCTAGGGAGCCCGGCTCCAGGCGCCCGGGGCCCAGGTCAGCGATCCCGCGGCCCGGGCACCTGGGCGGCCTGGGCCCCGCACGCCGCACGACAAAAGGCGGCGGCGGACCGGCTGGTGCGGGGCGCGGGGCGCGGGGCGCGGCGGCGGCGGAGCGGCAGCTGCGGCGCGCGGCGCGGGCGGTGCGGGGAGCGGGCAGGACGCGCCCAGAGACACGCGGAGAAAGGGCAGCGCCGCCGCCTGCTGCCGTCCTCCGCGCGGTTAATCACGCGCTCCCCGCTCGCTGCTGATTTGCAAGAGCAGATTAATCAGAGCGCGCGGCTTGATGAAATTTGCTGTTATTGTGCCCATTTTTAGCAACATCTTTTATTATCTTCATTATTCATTTACAGGGGACCGGCATCAATTATGCAAATGAGTTCACAGACTTTGCAGATTACTTCATTTGCCGCTATTGTTTGTGGAAATTTAATTATTAAATATTATTAAGCTTGCGTTTTCTTCAATTTTCCAAGGCTTAGTTTCATTTGATTTTTCCTCCAGCTGCTCTTCCTCCCTTTCAGTGCCAAAACAGCTCCTCATCAAAGCGGCTCTGGCATGTGAAGACCAAATAAAATCTCCTCAATTTAATAATTTTGATGTTAGTCCCTTGTTCTCAGCTGCTTGCTCAAAGCAATGCAGAGAGGAACGCAGAGCACATTCAATTTAATGAGCAGAAATTGAATTCAAGTTTGTTCGGAATTGACTTCAATTAAGCAGAGTCTTAATGATAAATTAATCTCTTTCCTTTATTCCCTAGAATTTGTTTTTCAAAGTAGGAAATTGGACTACATTGAAAGACCAAATAAAGAATATCAATTTTAACTAGATCATGGAACTGATAGCAAAATTTAATTCTTTATAGGAACGTACTTGGACAAATAGCATTCTTTCGGTGGCATGTATTATAATTTATATTCATTGTTACCACTTACACTTCCTTGGCGTGGATAAAATGGCAGTTGAATTAAATATGGGCTTGTAATAGACTTCAGAGTTTTCATCTTTATTAAGAAACTCTAATTGAATGCATAATTAGCTTTTCAGGCTTTAGGAAATTCAGTTTAATATCTTTGTGAACTGAAGACATTGATCAGGAATTTTAAAGCAATTTTTATGAGTTTATTTTTGAGGGAAAAAAAATGACCAGGCTCTATATACAAAATGGCATTGTAAACTGAATCGCAAGAATCGGAGAGGCAAGGCATTCGGTTCCTCCTGTGTTGTTCCAGACACTGAGCCAGGGCTGCCTGGGAGCCAGGGCCAACACTGGTAATTTTAAGTTCCTTTTATTAAAACCTCTAATGTTCCTCCAGGCCACCAAATCCATTATTCTTGTCCAGGCCCTGCTGAAAATCAAACTCGCCGCTACGTGGGGACTTGAATGAGGGCGTCCATATTGATTGTACGGTTACACTGTTTGGGTTTGCTGCCGCTGTCAGAAATGTACCTGACAGGTTTTTTCACTTAAATCATGGATCATCTTTTCGGGAACACGCAGAGCATAATTCTCCATGCTCCAGTCTGCAAAGCACTCGATCTACATATGCCAAATGTTATTATTGCAATTCCTTCAGGAGTGACCTTAGAAGAGACGATGTTCGTTCCAAAGAACTTCAAGCTGTTCACTGTGGTATATTCATAGTCACAAATTTAAAATACATCAGTGTGAGAAAACACATTTAGGCTATGTACTATTTCACACAGTGCACGGGGCCCACCCCCTCTGCGTTCTATCCGTTTCCACGTACGTGCTGTATTACTCTTGGTCATTGAGATCCAGTGCTGGCAAATTTGACTTTGCTCCTGCTTTTAAATGGGATCGCATGTGCTGACGAGCATGTTCTTTGCAGCGGCGTGGTGTCGACACTCCCAGTACTCTTCAGGGCCTACCTGCCCTCCGTTATAATTAAAGATTTATATAATAATAGAATTGTAAAACTGGAGAAGGCACTTGATAATCACCAGGTCTAACTCGCTCTATGTTTTATAGAAGAGGAAACTGAGGTCCATAAATGTTATATAATTTTCCCAAGGTCATACAGTCTACCAGAGGCAGAGGCAAGACTGATACTTGTGAGTATACTAATGTCTGGACCAAGGAATATATTGTGTTTCATTTTTTCTTCTTCACTATTCAAGGCTGCCTCCAAGTTGTGCAGCGACATCTTTGAGTAAGTGGAAACTAGTTTTAAAAAGACAGGAATTAATTTATTGCCTTGTTCAAACTGGGAAATATATTGATTAAAGTGCATAAAAGCACACACAAACACGGTAAGCCTATTTATCTGGGACTTGGACAATTGGGAAGCTCATAGCACAGGGTTTGTGTGTGTGTGTGTGTGTGTGTGTGTGTGTGCATGCGTGCGTGCTCTACTTTAGTGGGAAAGGAACACATGAAAAGTTAATAAGATAGTATCAGGGTTTTTTCTTCTTAGAGAAATAAACTAGGAAACTTTATATCACTATAGACTCCAGGCATATTAAGCCCTATATTCTATAGTTGACAAGATTTTTAATTAGTATTTCCAGTATTTATTTATTTATCCCCTATGAAATGGTTCTATCCCAAACCTTCTTCATTTTACTGCCGTTTTTCATTTGCTCAACCTTAATGAGCTGTGAGCACCAGGCCAGTTGCTAGATGTTGAAGGCTGAGCAGTCTGGTAAAGAGGTGATAGCCGAGATGGTGGGGAAAATAGAAAGAAACCAATAATTACTGCACAGAATAGTGAGTGTCCTAACTCATGCGCCATGTGGCAGGGACGCAGCAAGGGGAGATCAGGGGATGGGGGCCTCCTACATAGTAATGATTTGAGCATCACCTGGGAGGGGCAGGCTACCAGAGTCAAGAAGGTGTTGGTGGTAGGAGGGTGGGGCGGGTGACAAGAGGTTTTACTGGGTCCAGCGAAGAATGTGTGGGATAGCCAGGAGGCATGGATTTACAGATTGAAAGCTGGCCCAAGGTTATGTCAGAGAGTGTAGGGAGATTGACTTAGAAAGTGAGGGGTCTGACCATTAAGTGCTTTTTGTTTAATGGGTGAGTCACTTTTCTTCTGAGTCTGGAGGGCAGATGTTTAAACAGCTTCCTTGAAAATGCAAAATTTCCCAGGTTGTGGTAATCTCACTTTTATCCCTTGCTAACTAATGCCTTGCCTTAGTTGTTACTTAGTACTTCAGCAGTCATTTGCTGTACAGTAAAGCAAGTTTTAGAAGATGTGATGGGGAGAGAAACTGGAGGAGGAAGGAGAATGGAGACTGGAGACATTGAGGGCTGGAAGGAGGTCCCTGAAATGAATGGTCTATTCACAGTTTAGCCTAGGGTCCAGGTAGCCTCTTTGCTCAACTCTCCTTTGGACCACTAAACTCATCTGTGTGTCTTTTATTCATGGATAATGACTAGACTTTTGCAACTTCTATGGAAGGTATTGGTGATCCAGTGGTAGAATTGTTGCCTTCCACACCAGTGAATTTATTTCATCTCAGGACAATGTATATCACAGCCACCACCTGTCTATCAACGGAGGATTGCATGTGCTATGAGGACATACAGCCTTCTGGAGCTTCCAGGTTAAGATGGACTAGGAAGAAAGACCTGGGAAAATAGCAAATACTTCTGAGAATCCAGCCACCGAAAACCCTAAGGCTCATAATGGTTGGGTGCGTGGAGCATCAGGCTTCCATTCTGCTGTGCACAGAGTTGTCACGAATTGGGGTAAACTCAATGACAGCTAACATTACTTCTATACTACGGCATAATGAGAGATGGTAATGATGATTTGCATTTCTCACAATGATATTCCCCTCGGCATTCCATGGCCCAATAGAATCAAGACAGAAAATGTCCATTAAGTTTTGTAAGAGTATAGTACCAAGGTTTTGAGAATCTCTCAAAATTACGGTGAACAGGATATCTCCGTTTATTAAAGCATTGAGTTACCCAGAATGGCACATTTCCTCACTATTCTAAATCAATTAACTCGCTAAATCTATTTCTTTATTTGCGCTCATAAAGTTAGGTCTCCAGTCTTTGGTGCCAGCAAAGAAGGAACCTTCACAAAGCATTTCAAAGAAGACCGGTGGCACTTCCTTTCAAATTCAAATAAAAGATGTGCTGCACAGTTTCTTAATTTCAACCATAAAACAAGAGTTCATCGCTATTTGTTGAAAAAATTTAAAGTATCTTAAAGGAAGTAGTAAGAAAAGAAACAAAAGCCTTAAGGGAAGTGAAATTATTGCCTTGTGTCGATTTGGTTTGTTATCTCTGGTTGATTCAACTCAGGGAGCTTGATTTAAAGATCTGCTCAAACTTCAGTGAAGAGGGGGAAGGGCAAGGCCATTTCTCTACACCTTTATGTTTAGGCTGAATGAAAACATCAGCGGAGAAAAATTGCTAGTCTGTGGAAAGGAATGGCTGAGTCTGCGGTAGAGGCTGCTCAGAGGGCCAGTTAACTGGCTAGAATGTTGGAACCGTGACTAATAGAGGCTAGGGTGGGACCACAGAGGAGAGAACATTTTGTCACTACCTTTTGTCCTGAGGAATCTAGCCAGTGCCTTGTCAAGCTTGACCAATACACATTTTCTGCCTCGTAATCAGTGTTACAACCCCAAATCAACCCTTGTGTTTCTCCTTGAAACGCTCAGAGGTTTCTCTTGACCTCTCTCGGAGGCCCTGTGCATCATAGTGTGGACTTAGTGTCGTTTTTCTTTCTGTGATCATCTGACTGCTTGACCATCTATTTATTTTTTTTAGAATAAGATACCGATTGCCGTCAAGCCCATTCTGACTCATGCTGATTTCACACCGTCAGTGCAACACTGTGCACCATGTGGGTTTCAATAGCTGGTAATAATAATAATAATAATAATAATACTTATTGTTATTTTGGAAATAGATTGCCAATGCTTTCTTTCAAGGTCTGGCTGGTTGGACATACCCCTTCATCTCATCTTTCAATTAACAGTCAAGTGCATTACCATTGATACCAGCATCCCAAACTCAACCCACTTCGGTAGCATCTATTCCAAATCACAGTGACCCCACAGAGCAAAGTGGACCTACTCTCTCGAGCATCCAAGGCTGGCAGTCCTTATTGAAGCAGACTGCATTTGTTTTCTGTGGCAGGGTGACTGGTGGTTTCAAATTATTTACAAACATGGGCGTCAACAATGGGCTCAGGCATAGGAAGAGTTGGGAGGATGGCGCAGGACTGTGCAGTGCTTCATTCTGTTGGGCACAGGGTCACTGTGGCTCAGAGCTTACTCAATGGCACCGAACAACCACCATCTTCTGGTTATCAGCCCAATGCTTTACCCAGCATACCACCAACACAATATTCCAGGGGTCAACTTAATTCTACACAACCATCATTTATTGTCCCCCTCTGCGTACAACGGGTCGTAAGGGGTACAGAGATGAACGATGTGGTTACTCTGTTCTCCAGCAGTTCACATGTGAGTAGCTGGGGGAACGAGAGAAAAGAATTTTCAGGCAGGGTAGCGTTGTAACGTAAGTAAAGACAGGGTTCTTAGGAAAAGATGGAAAGAAAGACCTCTTCCATAGGAAGAACACTTAAACTGCCTCTTAACTGTTGTTTAAAAGACATCAAATGCGGTTCATTAAGGTAGGGAAGGAGGCGCTAGAAGAGGATGGAAACAATGTGGACCTTGGAGTCAGTGACCTGGGTTAGAATCTGCTTTGTATTTACTGAGCCACCTATTAAACCCCTCTGAGCTCAGTGTTCGGGAATGATGACATCTGCTCTCTCATGCTATCAATATTATATATGGTAGTAATAATCATAGATTGTTTTGTTTTGTTTTTTACTTTTAAAAATTGCATTTTATTGGGGGCTCTTACAGCTTTGATAACATTCCATACACCAGTGGTATCAAGCATATTTGTAACTATGTTGCCATGATCATTTCCAAAATATTTTCTACTTGAGCCCTTGGTATCAGCTCCTCTTTTCCCCCTTTCCAGCCCCTCTCCCTTGTTATCCTTGATCAATTATGTATTGTTATTGTTGTTTCATATCTTACACTGTCCATTGGCCCCCGTCACCCACATTTCTGTTACTCGTCCCGTTGATGGTGGGGAGCTATATATCCGATTTGTGATGGGTTCCCCCTTTCTCACCCTTCCCCCTCCCATAATCCTTCATTATTGCAACTTGAGGTTTTCCCTTTTTTTTTTTCATTTCCTTTAGATTGAGATGTCTGGAGTGTGTTCTTCTTCTTTAGTGAATTCCATGTCTCTGCACATTTGATTTAATATTAACTTTTCTTTTCAAGCAGCCCTTTGACGTTTTCTGCTCAATTTTCTTACTTTATCATTTCTTTCAGTTGCTTTAGCCACTCTACATCCACTTTGATCTTTTCTTTCTTTCTTGTCTTTTTTAAAAATCGTTTTATTAGGGGCTCATACAACTCTTATCACAATCCATACATACATCTATTATGTAAAGCACATCTGTACATTCATTGCCCTCATCATTCTCAAAACATTTGCTCTCCACTTAAGCCCCTGGCATCAGGTCTTCATTTTTTCCCCTCCCTCTTCACTCCCCCCTCCCTCATGAACCCTTAATAATTTATAAATTATTATTTTGTCATATATTTCCCTGTCCTACGTCTCCCTTCACCCACTCTTCTGTTGTCCATCCCCCAGGGAGGAGGTCACATGCAGATCCCTGTAATCAGTTCCCCCTTTCCAACCCACTTTCCCTCCATCCTCCCAGTATTGCAACTCTCACCACTGGCCATGAAGGGATCATCCTCCCTGGATTCCCTGTGTTTCCAGTTCCTATCTGTACTACTGTACATCCTCTGGTCTAGCTAGATTTGTAAGTTAGAATTGGGATCATGATAGTGGGGGAGGAGGAAGCATTTAGGAACTAGAGGAAAGTTGTATTTTTCATCGTTGCTACATTGCACCCTGACTGTCTCATCTCCCCAATACTCTTCTGTAAGGGGATGTCCAGTGGCCTACAAATGGGCTTTGGGACTCCACTCTGCACAGTGCCCCTCATTCACTGTGGTAAGATTTTTTGTTCTGATGATGCCTGATACCTGATCCCTTCGACACCTTGTGATCACACAGGCTGGTGTGCTTATTCCATGTGGGCTTTGTTGCTTCTGTGCTAGATGGCCACTTGTTTACCTTTTAAGACCCCAGACACTATATCTTTTGATAGCCGGGCACCCACAGCTTTCTTCACCACATTTCCTTGCGTACCCATTTGTCTTCAGTGATTGTATCAGGAAGGTGAGCAAACAATGATATGATTTTTTTGTTCTTTGATGCCTGATAACTGATCCCTTCGGCACCTCGTGATTACACAGGCTGGTGTGTTTCTTCCATGTGGGCTTTGTTGCTTCTAAGCTACATGGCCACTTGTTTACCTTCAAGCCTTTAAGACCCCAGATGCTATATCTTTTGATAGCCGGGCACCATCAACTTTCTTTACTATATTTGCTTGTTCACCTGCTTTGTCTTCAGTGCTTGTGTCGGGAAGGTGAGCATCATAATATGCCAATTTAATAGAAGAAAGTATTCTTGCACTGAGTGATTGCTTGAGTGGAGGCCCAACGTCCCTCTGCTACCCTAATACTAAACCTATAAATATATGCACATAGATCTATTTCCCCATCCTCATATATAAATATATTTGCATATGTCCATGTCTTTATGTAGACCTCTATAAATGCCCTTTGTTCCCCAACTCTTTCCTCTATTTCCCTTGACTTTCCTCCTGTCCCACTATCATGCTCCGTCCCCACCTGGGTTTCAGCAATTCCTCTTGGTTACATTACCCTTGATCATGCCCTACCAGGCCTCCTGCACCCATCTCACCACCAATTTGAATCACTTGTTGTTCCCTTGTCCCTGGGTTTGTTAACACCACTACCTTTCCCCCCACCTCCCCCTATTTCATGTCCCCCCAGAACTGTCGGTCCCATTGTTGTCTCCTCCAGATTGTTCCTCTAGACTATCTTATTTAGACAGACCTGTGGAGATAATAACATGCACAAAAACAAGACAAAGCAAAACAAAGCAACAACATACAACAAAACAATAATAATAACAACAAACCAATGACAAAACAAGAAAAAACAAAACACAACAAGAAAGAAAAACTTGTAGTTAGTTCAAGGATTATTTGTTGGTCTTTAGGACTATCTCCAGTCCAGTCTGTTGGGGCACCATACCCTGGCCCCAAAATCCACCTACAGCATTCCCTGGGGACCTCGCTGTTCTGTTGCACCCCAATCATAGATTTATATCAGAGTATTACAACCTGTACTTTTTGTCTGAAGCTTTTTAGAATGGGAAAGGGAATCACTTGGCCTATACCAGGACCATGGCTATGTTCCAGATAATGTTTGGTCTGTCAGCATGAGTGCCGGGTGAAGAAGAATAAGAGGCACGGTGGGCACGTAGCTTAGGGGTTGTTACTCAAGGAACCCAGTGGTGCAGGGGTTAAAGTGCTCTGCTGCTGCTGCTGCTGTGGAAAAAAGCCAAACAGTTCAACACATCAGCCACTCCGTGGGAGCAGGTGTCCCGGTGTGCTGCTGTAAGAGGTTATACTCTTAGAAACTTATTGGAAAGTTCTACAATTTCCCACAAGGTTCCTATGTGTTCATATTGGCAACGGGTTTTGGTTTAGAAAAGAAGGACCCCAAATCCCCATATATTTGATTTTCTTTTGGACATAGAAGGAAGGATAGACATTGGCTATCTTGGACATTTTGTTCTCCCCAAAAGTTCATGGAAAATTCCATTATCTTTCAATTGCAGTTTTCTATGAACTTTTGGAAGTTGTTTCATAAAACATGGAGCCCTGGTGGCACAGTGGCTACCCAGTGAGCTGCTAGCCTCCAGGGCAGCAATTTAAAACCACCAACCACTTCATGGGAGAAAGATGAGGCTTTCTATTCCAATCAAGAGTTTCCGTTTCGGAAACCCACAGAGGCAGTTCTATCTTGCCTTAAAGGACCGCTATGGGTTGGCATCCAGACTGGATGGCTCTGAGTCTGGTTTTTGGTCTTCATATAAAACAAAATCAGATTAGGGCTTGTGGTGACTCTGTGTGTGTCCGAGTAGACCTGTGCTCCAGAAGGTTCTCCAGAGCTGATAGTTCAGATGTCGGATGCCAGCCTTCTAATACACACATGTACAGTATCTAATGCACATTTACAATAAACTTCCACGTAGTATTTTGACAAGACATTAGGAGAGGGAGTAGTAACATATGTGGAAATGAGAGCTAAAAGAAGGAAAGTTGAGATGACAACGATGGGGAGAGCTAGGAAGAGAAAGCAGGGGAAGGAAAAATGACTCAGAAATGGAAGAAGGATAGGAGAAAGAACCCCCAGTAGAAAAGGGGAGGGAGGGAGGGAGGAAGGGAGAGAGAGAGAGAGAGAGAGAGAGAGAGAGAGAGAGAGAGAGAGAGAGAGAGAGAGAGAGAGATCTGATGGATGTCTTCATCCCGTGGGATTCATTTTTGCAGTGGGTTTCAGGATAATCATTTCATCATATTTCTTCAAAGTTCTCATCAACCACTGTTTGTAGCTGTTTAACTGCTGCCTACCTTTGGATTTTGCAGGGATTGACTCAGAACGGAACAGATCATCTTAGTAGCCCATCACAGGGAAATCATTATTCTCTGGTCGTATTCTCTTTGGCCCATAGCTGCTTCCTCAGCAAAGGCCTGCCCATTCCTGCATTCAGAAGTTGGAGGTTCACTGAGAACCCCTCTAGTCAACAGCAGGATTAAATGTTGCCTGCTCCCCTCCCCAGGCTCTGATGTCATTATCTCAATGTCATCATATCTCATAATTAGCGAAGCATCACATATTCTTTTGCTTGGGTGCATTTTTGTAAATATAAAGCTTGCTACAATTGTGGCTGAGCAGTGTTGTTGTCAGGTGCGATCCAGTTGGTTCCTGCTCAGAGCAACCCTATGCACAATAGAATCAACACTGCCTGGTCCCGCACCAGCCTCACAATGGTTCTTATGTTTGAGCCCATTGTTTTAGCTACTGTGTCAATCCATCTTGTCTACAGTCTTCTTTTACTTTGGTGATCCTATCCTTTCCCAAGCGTGATGTGCTTCTCTGGGCTCTGATGCCTCTCTCCTGACAAGACGTTCAAAGTGCGCGAGGCGGACTCTCCAACCTTGCCTTAAGGAGCACTCCAGCTGCATTTCTTCCGAGATGGATTTGTTAGTTTATTTAGAGGTTCATGGGACTTTCAAAAGTCTTCACCAGCACCATAGTTAAAATGTGCCGACTCTTCTTCGGTCTTCCTTACTCAATGTCCAACTTTCACATATAAGACCATTGGATACAGGGCAATTGAAATGACCACGGATTGGATCAGTCACACCTTAATCCTCAAAGGAAGATTAAGGATTTTCAACTCTTTAAAGAAGTCTTTTAAGCAGATTTCCAGAATGCATTGTGTCATTTGGTCTCTTGACTGCTGCTTCCATGAACGTTGATTGTGGATCCAACAAGACAAAATACTTGACAACTTCCATCTTTTCTCAGTTTATGATGATATTTCCCATTGGTCCAGTTGTGAGGATTTTGGCCTTCCTTACATTGAGTTGTAATCCATACTGAGGGCTGCATCATCAGGTACTTCCTTATCAGGTAATTCAAGCGCTCCTCACTTTCAGCAATCAACCTTGATTGAACCTCCATGGTGAGAGGACACAGCCCTGGAATACACCGTTCCTGATTTTAAACCATGCAGTATTCCCTGACTCTGTTTATACAACTACTATCTTGTCCATGTACAAGTTCCTCATGAGCACAGTGTAGTGCTTTGGAATTCCCATTCTTCTCAAGGCTATACATAGTTTTGAGTGATCCACATAGTTGAAGGCCTTTGCATAGTGAATGAAACACAAATAAACATCTTTCTGGTATTCTTTGCTTTCAGCCAAGATCTATCTGACATCAGCAACGATAGCCATTTTTTTTACCTCCTCTTCTGAATCCAACCTGCACCCGTAGCAGCTCCCCACTAATGCACTGCTGCAACTTTTGTTGGATGTCCTTCGGCAAAACTTTACTTGCATGTGATATTAATGATATTGTTCTATAATCTGAGTGAAAATTCTTGAGGGTCACCTTTCTTGGGAATGGGTACAAATCTTAATCTCTTCTAGTTAGTTGGCCAAGTGTTGTCCTCAAATTTTCTTGGCATAGATGAGTGAGTGCTTCCAATGCTTCTTCAGTTTGTTGAACCATTTCCGTGGATGTTCTGTGAATTCATGGAGCTCTGTGGTTGACTGACGCTTTCAGTGCAGCTTGAGGTTCCTTCCTTCAGCACCATTGGTTCTGGCTCATATGCTACCCCTTGAAATGGTAGAATGTTGACTGGTCCCTTTTGGTTCAGCGATTCTCTATATTTTTCTACCTTTTTATCCATAAACATTTTATTGATATATAATCCATATATCATACAGTTCAATCGTTCTATCACATCAAGAAGAGTTGCACAATCACCACCACAATCAGTTTTAACACATTATCTTCATTCACGTCCTCATTAGCTACCCATTTCCCCCCAACCGCCTCGGTCCTACCTCCAAGGACCCACTTATCCAATCAACAGAAGAGTTAAAAATCGAGCAGACTTAGATGGATTATAAGGGAGATCAAATGATAGGGTGCTAAACTTTAACCTAACTGCATCTGCAGTGATCCACTTTCCAATGCATTCTGCATGAAAACAAGACTGTTCCCATCTCTGGTCCATGGTCAGAGGGGACTCACCAGGAGTTTAAGCCCCGTGGATTCCCCTCCACTTTCTTTTGGGATGCTTCCGGCATCATCCAACATTGTGTGGACGGCACAGGCAGTACTTTATTCTGTTGTACACCGGGTCACAGTGAATCAGAACCATTTGAAGGCACCCAATAACAACTACAAGGCTTGCTTAGTGTAGAATGTCCTTCTAGAAGAAGGTTGTTAAGTCATAAGGAAGCAGCACAGCTACCAGTTTAGCAAACTAGAGAAACAAAAACGTGTGGGCGTTCAGGAGACGCTGGTGGGTGTGTTTTTGATGCACCTTAGAGAATGTATAAAAGAAGACCACTTTTAAATGTAAAGAATTCCATTAGTTTAGTAAACAACTAACATACCGTTGAGCAAAAAAGAGCGGAAGTACTCGCCTTAGTCATCCAGAGCTACTGTCAGGGAAGTTCCACATCTAGGGCTCGGGCGAGTTTATTTTCTCATGGCTGGGAGGCCTGCAGGCTGGCATCCAAGTGCGGCCATAGGGGAAGGCTTACTCTGAAGGGAGGGAGCTTCCGCTCCACGGCAGTCTGCATGTGCCTTGCCATCTCTCTTCCGCCAGCTCTACTTTTTTGTGCTTACTATGCTCTTTTGGTGGTCTTACCATATAGCTATTTTCTCATTATCGTTAACATAAAAAAATACGTTTCCAAACGGGGTTGTAACCACAAGAACAGGGGTTAGGATTGACAAGACATGCTTTGGAGGGCACAATTCCGTTCATAACAGGACTGAAAAGGAAAATGCCTGAGCTTCCCGCAGTACCGGAGCTTCATGGCTTCTGAGGAAATGCTTCGTGGGAGGAGGAAGAGCGATTTTAATGCAGTTTTAAAATGTAGGATGAACACATGGGAATGTTTCTGTTTGTGCTTCAGCTTGTTTCCATTTCCATCAATCGCTTTCTAGTTTGGGGACATTCTCTCTCCATCACGTGCTGTGCTGCTGCTTTTGTTGGCGTTTGAACACTGATAGGCAAAGATGTTTGCTGTCCCACAGTGAGGGGTCGGGTAGGGGTGGGGTTGGGGAGCTCTTGCATTTATTTCTTAGGTGGGTGCGGAGAGTCGCCAACATCCAGTTTGGGAGTCTGTATTAAAAAAAAAAAGTCACCCTTCTTATTTAGCATTGTCCTTCATAATACAAATTGCAAATAAGGCAGAGTGCCAGTGCTGAAAAGTAATTTCCATTAAAATTTCCGGGGCTTTCAGGGGCACCACAGAAGTCAGTCTTAACACGTTGTCCTTGAGTCTGGGCATCCCTTACCTGAAAAGCTTCAAAGAAGGACAAGTGATTTTAATGTCACCTCTCTTATCCCTATGACCTGCCCCCACACCACCTCCTACCAGAAACAAAGCACTAACCGTCGTTTTCATAGACAAAAAAAGGAGGTTTGGTGATTGCTTGTCTGGAAAAGCTGGTAATGGACTATTAAACAGTGCTTGCCTGTTTCTACAAAAGTGTTTCTGTTTACCCAATTCTGGATAAAGAGCAGATCATTTGACAAGGTCCCAGCATAAATAATACCCTGAGAGTCTCCTCAGTCTTCCAGTGCAGGCATCTGTCTTTTCTGTTGTGATGCAGACAGAAGAGAGGTCCTGTGGCTGCATTACAGGAATGAATCATTTCATGTGGGGCTGGTCTCCCGGGTTGGAACAGCCTGTCCCAAGAATCACTCTGTTCCCTGACTTGACATATCTTCCCCCCACAAAACCACACAACTCTACTTTCCTTTAAGTTAAGGCTCCTCATAAAGCCAAAAGTTGCTTTGAAGGAGTGATTGAACTGATGTTAGGTGCCATCAAGTCTGCTCCCATAGCAGCCCTCTGCACAGCCCTCTGCACAGCCCTCTGCAAAGGAGAATGGAACATCGCTTCCCTCCCAACTGTTCTTCGGTTTGATCCCACTTTCACAGCCATTGTGGTGATCTATCTTGTCAAAGATCTTCCACTTTTCCGCTGTCCCTCTACTTTACCAAGCATGAGGTTGTTCAGTGACTGATCTCTCCTGATTGCTCTTTAACCGCCATTGAGTGGATGCTGATTCATAGTGACCCTACAGAACAGGGTAAAACTGCCTGTTGCGTTTCTGAAACTGTAAGTGTCTGCAGGAGCAGAAAGTCCTGTATTTCTCCCCCAGAGAAGCTGGGGGTTTCGTACTGCTGACCTTTTGGATCACAGCCCAACGCTCCTTCTCTCCTGACGACGTGTCCAAAATACATGTTATCGCCATCTTTGCTTCAAGGACAGATCTCTGTCTGTTTTCTTCCTGGTGCTTTCAACATTCTTCACTAGCACCATAATTAGAATGTGTAGATTCTTCTTCAATATTCTTCATCCACGTCCAACTTTCACCAGCATATGAAGCTATTGAGAATATTATGGCTTGGTCAGGCATATCTTAGTACTTACAGTAGCATCCTTGCTTTTTCAACACTTTAAAGAAGTCTTATGTAGCAAATTTACCCACTCAATGCAAATGTGTTGTTTGATCGCTTGACTGCTACTTCCATGAGCATTGATTGTGGATCCAAGCAAGGCAAAACCTTTGACAGTTCCAATATTTCCTCCACTTAACCATGATGTTACCTATTGGTCCAGCTGTGAGGATTTTGGTTCCTTTGCATTGAATTGTGACCCATATTTAAGACTATTGAACTGAGAGCTATCACTAATATATTATTGCCCCCCAAAACCTGACATTGCTTGTTCAGCAGGTACCACCCCTAAAATACACTGGTGTTGAGTTAATTCCGACTCGTAGTGACCTTGCAAATGCTTTTTGTGACTAATACTTATGGGAGCAGACAGCCTCCTCTTTTTCCGGAGGAGTGGCTGGTGTATTTGAACTATGAACCTTGTGGTTAGCTACCCAATGTGTAGCCCACAGGGACACTAGGGTTTTATATTTATTATCTGAAGCACACTAATACTGAGAGGCAGCCACTGAGAAAAAGGCACAGAAGGCTTACATTATTTGCTCAACTAACTCTTGGCAAGCAGAGGTTTGAACCTACATCTCTGGCTCCTGTGCCTATCAGACTTGTATCAACAGAGAACGGGATCTGGGAGAAGGATGGTAGAGAACAATTAAACTTTAATGTTAGGAGGCAGTTGGAGAGGGTGTTAACCAACAGCTGTGTGAAGGAGAAGTGAATGAGGGACGATTAGGTTGGGGGAGGGTGGCCATCTCAGGCTGGTGATTACTCCAGGGTGCATGGCAGGGGAGAAGTAGTGGAGAGGAACATTGTACAAAGGAGGCACCGAGGGGAAGAGCATTCCCTGCGCGTGCTTGCCTGCTCAGCAAAGGGTTGTAGGAGTGAGCTGGCCCACAGATACCTTGGAAAAAGCCCTAGCCATCCAATTCTGGAAAATCAGTCTGTGTAAACCCTGTGGAGAATATTTCCACTGTGACATGTAGGACGTTGCCATGAGCCAGGATTGACGCAGTGGCAAACTAATTAAGGAGGAGATGGGCTTAATTTCACACACTCAGGACTGACTTGATGGAAACCTTTTCTTCGCTGGCTCCTTGATCATGGCATTTCAGGACTTCAGCCCTTTTTGTCATTTTTGTTAATTACACTATGGTTCAAAGATGATTCTGCATTCATGAGGCCTTGTGATGCTCATAGGGCTGTTAATTGCCTGCGAGGATTGGAGGTCAAGCCAAGACCAGAGTGCAGCCACTGGCTCCATGCCTCGTGCTCCTTGTGAGACATTCTGGGAGCCTCTCAGGCGCTGCACTGGAGTGCCTTCTGCCACTCTGCTTGTATCATATGGGCCCCTCTACATCTTGCTCTGTTCTCCCTTTGGGCCGCTTTCTTTTCTAGAAGAGAGTATTATCTGTCCTCTCACAACTTCAGCCTTAGTCTCATATTTGGGCTCCGTTAATTCATTGTTATGGGGAGAATGCCTTATGTGAAACACAACAAGCTGCCGAAAATATAATTCTCCCTTAATGTATATTTACTAAGTATATTTATTATTCATCAGGATGTGCATTTTAAATTGTGAGTCTAGATTCCCTCACTTTTAATCCCAAACAAATGTTAAAAGATTTATTTTTATAATAATCCTGGAATGCGAGCTAAGTAAGCCTCCCTGAACGCAGCTTGCCAAGCGGTGGATGTTCGCTCTCTCTATCCACGTGAGATGCTCAATCTGCCGCTGCTTGTCGTCCCTTACTGTTTCTAGCGGTGATGTACAGACACATACCAGCACACTAGGGCCTGTCGATGGCTGCAAAGTGCTGGCACTGGCTCTAGGGAAAGAGTACTGCAAGGGAACCATTTAAAAATCCTTTCTCTTTGCAAGATATAGATAGATATGGTGGGAGGAATAAAGGCAGATGGATGAAGAAAAGGGAATATGTGGGCCGGGAGAGAAGAAATGCACAAAAATAAATGCCAAAGACCTCAAGGTGCCTCACCATGCAAGCTTTTGAACAGTGTATGAAGAATTCAGTGTGAACGCACGAAGCATTGCAGAATGAGTAATTCCTGTTTTCCCCTCCTGCAAGAAGAGGTACTAGAGAATAGGTGTCAGTGTGCTGTTGGTCGAGCGGAGCGTTTTCAGTCACAGTGCAAGGCCAGACTCGATGACGTTATGGAAGACGGCTGCTCCGCTCTTCAGCTAGTTTCGGGACCCATTTGAATAGGACATGCCAGCTGACTTAGCAAGAGCTCTTTGTCGATCTTTGTTATAAAAAGTTCACTGGCTTAGATTTTGACAGACTCCTCAAACTCCCAGAATGCAGATGCTTCTTCTCATTTGTAGGGCTGGTGAAGGGCCCCGTGTCTGCCCAAGGGATGTTTTTAGAGGGAATGTGTAGTGCCATGTTCATAGTCAGTATTGAAACAAGAGTGGATGAAGATGGAAAATTGACCAAAGGTGATGGTTGCACACCATGATTGATATACTTAATCTCACTGAATTGTATACGCACAGCATGTTGAGTTGGCAAATTTGGTACGCTGTATATTTTTACAACATTAAAGCAGATCATAACAAAGATGTCATTTATTATAAATTCTGGGGTAGCATCATTTCCCAAAGCCGGTATTTTAAATTAAAATACCAGTTTAATTTAAATGCTACAATTAAAAATGGCCAGGTTTCCGCCACATGCCTGCCATTTTGTCACACTGTGGTGTCTTGTGTGTTGCTATGATGCTGGAAGCTATGTCCGTGTTATATCAAATCTCAGCAGGTTCCCTAAGGTGAACAGGCTTCAGGAGGACTTACAGACTACTAAGAAGGAATAAGCTATCCTCTTCAGAGGGATTAGTCGTTGAAAACCTATGGATAGAATCACAACATTATCGGTTACTGAAAACCTCACAAATAGCAGCAGAACATTGTCAGAGAGACTGCCAGAAGATGAGCCCCTCAGGTTGGAAGACTCTCAAAACATGACTGAGGAAGAGCTGCCTCCTCAAAGATTAGCGTTGACCATTAGAACGAGGCTGGAGTAAAGCCTGCAGGCATAAAGCTTCCGGGGCCTTCATTTGCCGACCAGGCACAAGTCAAAATGCGAAGAAACAGCTGCAAATATCAACTACTAATTGGAATTTGAAATATGTGAAGCATGAGTCTAGGAAAATTTGACGTTATTAAAAATGAAATGTAATGCATAAAGAGCAATATTCTACGTGTTAGTGAGCTGAAATGGACTGGTATTGGCCATTTGGAATCAGAAAATTATACAGCCTACTGTGCCAGGAATGAGATAATCAAGAGGAATAGGGCTGCAGTCATTGCCAGAAAGGACGTTTAAAGCGCTATCTTCGAGTACAAATGTTGTCTGTGATAGGACCATGTCTATCGGCATACAAGGAAATGGTATCAATACAATTATTATTCAAATTTACGCACCAACCACTAAAGAGAGGGGTGCAGAAGAAGAATCTTTCCAGCATCTTCAGTCTGAAATTGATTCACTGATAATTATTGGTGATTGGAATGCAAAAGTGAGAGAAAAAAGGAGGGAAAAATAATTGGAAAATATGGTCTTGGAGCTAGAAATCTAGCTGGAGAGTGTATGATAGAATTTTGCAAGTCCAATGACTTATTTATAGCAAATGCATTTTTTAAAATAAAAATCACTTTATTGGGAGCTCGTACAACTCTTATCACTATCCATACATCCATCCATTGTGTCAAGCACATTTATACATTTGTTGCTCTCATCATTCTCAAAACATTTGCTTTCTACTTGAGCCCTTGGTATCAGCATCTCATTTTCCCCTCCCTCCCTGCTCCCCTTTCCCTCATGAACCAATGATAGTTTATAAGTTATTTTGTCCTATCTTACACTGTCCAGTCTCTCCCTTCACCCACTTTTCTGTTGTCCATTCCCCAGGGAGGAGGTTATGTGTAGATCCTTATCATTAGTTAACCCTTTCTTTTTTTAAAAAAAATCATTTTATTGGGGACTCGTACAATTCTTATCATAATCCATACATACATCATTTGAGTCAAGCCATCACCATTTGCAAATACCTTTTTTAAACCTTATTCTTCAGATGGAATGCACAGAAATCAAATTGGCTAGATCTGTGGGAAGAAATAATGAGGAAGCCTGCCAAAACCAGACCAGGGGCCAACTGTGGAACAGATCAGCAATTTATCACATGTAAGTTGAGGTTAAACTTTAAAATGAAGACAAGCCCACAAGAGCCAAATATGACTTAGAGTACATCCCATCTAAATTCAAGAACATCTCAAGATCAGATATGATGTTGAACACTGATGCCAGAAAACCAGGTGAGCTGTGGGATGACATCAAGAACGTCATATGGGAAAAAAGCAAAAAGTCATTGAAAAGTCAGGAAAAACGAAAGATCAAAGTGGATGTGAGAAAAGATTCTGAAACTTGCTCCTAATCATAGAATAGGTAAAGCAAATAGAAGAAACGATGAAGTCAAAGAGCTGAACAGAATTTCAAAGGGCAGCTGGAGAAGCCAAAGTAAAATATTATAGTGAAATGTTCAAAGACCTGACATTGTAGTTAGGTGCCATTGAATCCATTCTGACCCACAATGTCCCAAGGCACTGCAGAACTAAACACAGCCTGGCCCTGCACCATCTTCACAATTGTTCCTATGCCTGAGCCCAGTGTTGCAGCCATGTGCCAATCGTCTTGTTGAGGGCCTTCCTCTTTCCCTGCCCCTCAACTTTACCAAATATGCTACCCTTCTCCAGGAACTGGTCTCTCCTGACAGCATGTCTAAAGTATATAAGACAAAGTCTTGCCCTTTTGGTTACTAAGAAGCACTCTGACCCTACTTCTTCCAAGAAAGTTCTGTATTACCTTTTAGCAGTCCATGTCACTTTCTGTATTCTTTGCCAGCCCTGAAGAATAAAACTGTAGAAGAATTGAAGTATTTGGATTGTGGTGCTGGTGAAGATCTATTGTTAGAAAATCTATTCTTAAAAAGGAAGAACACACTCACCATATCTTAATTGGAGAGAACACAAGAAAAAAATTCAAGCCTTGTTGCAAGATTGAAAGAATCTATGGATAAATTATTAAACGATACAGAAGGAATCAAAAGAAGATGGAAAGAATACAGTCACTATACCAAAAAGAGCCAGTTGACATTCAACCATTGAATGAGGTAACATATGAGCAAGAACCAATTGTACTGAAAGAAGAAGTTCAAACTGCATTGAATGTATTAGTCAAAAATAAGGCTCCAAGAGTGGAGGAATAGCAATGGAACTGTTTTAACAAGCCGATGAAACACAAAGTACTCATGTGTCTGTGCTCAGAAATTTCGAAGACAGCTACTCAGCCAATTGACTGGAAGAGAACCAAATTTATTCTCCTTTCAAAAAACGGTGACCCAACAGAGTGCTCAAAATATAGAACAATATCATGTATATCTCATGTAAGTAAAAATTTGCCGAAGGTGACCCAACAAAAGCAGCAGTACACCAGTGGGGAGCTGGTAGATGGCTTCGGGATGGCGTCAGAAGCAGAAGTGAAACAAGGGATATCCTTTCTAATGCCACATGGCTCTTACCTGAAAGCAAAGAATGCCAGAATGATGCTTCTTTGTGTTTCATTGACTATACAAAGGCATTCAGCTATGTGGATCATAACAAACTATGGATAGCTTTGAGAAGAATGGGAATTCCAGAACAATGCAGTGTGCTTATGAGGAATGTCTACATCAGTGGTTTTCAACCTTCCTAATGCCATGACCCTTTCATTAAGTTCCTCATGTTGTGGTGACACCAAACCATAAAATCATTTTTGTTGCTACTTCAACACTGTCATTTTGGTACTGTTATGAATTGGGCAACCCCTGTGAAAACATCATTCGACTCCCAAAGGGGTCTCGACCCACAGGTTGAGAACCGCTTCTCTACATGGACCAAGAGGCAGTTGTTTGAACAGAACAGGGACATACTCCATGTTTTAAAATTAGAAAAGGTGTGTATAAGGGTTGTATCCTCTCACCATACTTATTCAATCTATATGTTGAGCAAATGATTAGAGAAGCTTGCTTATATCAAGTATGTGGCAGTAGGATTGAAGGAAGGCTTATTAATAACCTGACATATGGAGATGATGAGATGATACAAGCTTGCTTACTGAAAGTGAGGAGGACTTTAAGCATTTGCTAATGACGATAAAGGATTGCAGCCTTCAGAACTGATTACAACCCAATGTAAAGAAAAACAAATGGGCTAACAAATGGGCTCACAAATGGGCTAACATCGTGATAAATGGAGGAAAGATTGAAATTGTCAAGGATTTCATCTTGCTTGGATCCAAAGTCAATGCTTATGGAATCAAAAGTGATAAGATCACATGAAAGATTGTATTAGGTAAATTTTCTCACAACACCTCTAAAGTGTTGAGAAGCAAAGATGTTACTTTGAGAACTAGGGTATAGCTGATCCAAACAATGATAGTTCCGGTGGTCTCATATGCATGTGAAAGTTGGCTATTGAATAAGGAAGTTATAAAAATAATTGATGCCTTTGAACTATGGTGTTGGTGAAGAATACTGAAAGTACCATGGACTTCCAAAAGAAAAAAATAAATCTGTTTTGGAAAAAGTACAGCCATAATGCTCCTTCGAGACAAGCATGGTGAGGCATAATCTCATGTTCTTTGGACATGTCAGGAAAGGACCTGACAGAAGGACATCATACTTGCTTAAGCAGAGGGTCAGTGGAAGACTGGATGGCTCTAAACAGGATGGATTGACACAGTGGATGCATTGATGGGCTCAAACCTAAGAACAATTGTGAGGATCACCCAGGAATGGGTGGTGTTTCATTCTGTGATTTACATAGTCTCTATGAGTTGGATCTGACTTGACAGCATCTAACAATGACAACAACAATAAGGCCAGTTTTACTGATAGGGTTATAAATAGTAAGAATAAAAGTTAGTAAGAGAGGGATGCTGTAATTTTATCTCAAAAGTAAGTTGCTTTCTTACACTGGATGGAATCAATAAAAGGTAGACTGATTTTGATGGTTTAATACAGTTAAAATGCCAACAGAGTAATGGAGGGGGAAAGAATCCATTGGTGAGCAGACAAATGTAGAATTCTTCTATCCTCTTTTACTTATGATGAATTCCTCAAGAGAAAATTAGTGGATAAAAATTAATTTGATGAGATATTTGTATTGTATTAAAGCTTTATGGTGTGCAGTAAACTCATAGAGGAATAAGGAGGGGAATTGGAAGTGATACTTTTCTACATTTTCAAATATAATTCCACCAGTTAATGAGAGTGCATTGAACATCATTGGGGCAAAATCATGGAAACTTGTAATAAACAAGAATATCAAATGGGAAGCTATTCTTTCTTGATGTCCTTCATTTAAGCCTATACACTCCTGAATGTGGTGTTTCCATCTCTCTAACCCTTCTTTGAAGAATGCTGCCCTCTTCAATTTATGCCATACCCAAACAATAGTCGTGATATCCTGGACGGCCTCAAATTGTGGTCCTTTTAAATGCCCTTAGTTTTTTTTTTTGGGGGGGGGAGGAGGGTCAGAAAAGTAGGAAATGGCAAGATCAGAGCTGTGGACATCTGAGGTTAGATTCCCCGATGGCATTTTTATGGGACAGGCTTGCTACCCTCAAACCCTGAGCAAATAAATGATCATGATGGGGAAATTTCCTTGGTGTGATTTTCCTGGACGTTCCCCCCCTAACAAAAGCAGTTTTTGGTGTTCTTAAATTTTTCTTCTGAATCAGTCCCAATGCTCATCCTGTGTCCTTCAAAAAATCTATCAAGATTACTCCTAGGGGATATCAAAGCACCAAGCTGACCTTTCCACCTTGACTTTCTTGGACCAACAGATCCCCTCAGAAGCCACTGTTCTGATGGAACCTGCATCCTTTTTGGAAGACACACTAAGGAGCCTAAGACGAGTCAGTGCATCACTTATAGAAACATGTCTTTCTCCATCCACCAGTGACAGAACATTTGTAAGTACATTTCATTTGAGATAAACTTATGCATGTATGTACCGGAATCCTGGTAGCAATATTTCTTGACTAACCCTCATATTATGCCATAGTGCATAAATAATAATTATGGCCAACAATCAGATTGATCTAAAATCAGTTTTCCCTTGTAGTATAATTATGTGAAGAAACAATGTAGTAGAATCTAAAAGAAAAATGAAAAGAACCACTTTCTAGAATTAAAAGAAAAAAGATGATACTAAATCAAATCAACTATTTGTACTGTGGTTAATCTTTGGCCTCTGTCTAGAGTCTCTCATTTCAATGCCACCATTCCTTCTTGCTGGCAGGTTTCCTGTTGACCACTGTCTGTGAAATTAGCTCATCCTACTGGTAGCAGAATCATCCTCTTCACTGTGAAACACTAAGTGACATAACCTCTAAATTATTGTCATAGCCCTTAGCATTTGATAAATGAATTAGGTAGAAATAATTGGGTATCTTTTGCTGAACTTGAAACCTGTAATAAATGTCATGGGTGTCATACAAAACAATTTATAAATTATTTTGAAAAGAATCGCTTCAACTACGGAGCAGGCAGTGAAGGAGACAAATGGGAAGGATTTGTGGGAGGGCATTTCTATAATGACATCATCGGAGCCAAGAGGTTTTCTATAGCCCTTCTTTTCTTGCCATCAATAAGGAAGAACAGTGCCTCTTGTGGGCCTATGACTTTGAAACATCTCGATGGTCTTTTTGATTTCTTTCTTTTTCGCTTTCCTTAAGTGATTGTGGAAAATAAAAGCAGCGGTGGTGTGGATGCTACCAATCAGCTTAGATAGCTGTTTTACGTGTGTAGATTCCTATTATCGACTAGTTGTATTTCATGAAACCTTTTTGTAAATGAAACAGCCAGGGACATGCTTACTTGACTTTTACAATTCTTTGTCTCAAAATAGTGCAGATGTGAAAATAACAATGGTATCCTAGTATGCTACCCCAAACAGGTGTCCCATTTTTAGTAAAACTCCCAAATGAGGATTATATTGTTCAAATGTTGTCAAAGGTTATGTTTAGTTCATGAGATAGGCTTCAAACAATGATGTTTTCCCTCACATACAAATATTCAGGATGAGAAAAGATTTAAAAAGCAAATTAAGTGGAGAGAAGCAAATGAGACATTATTTCTCCAAAGTTGTTTTATTGCCTGCCAGCAAAATCTCTTCAGGAGATGGACTGAAAAGGAAAAGGCTTTTGTAGTGAGCATCTGAGCCACAGCAGATTTGAGGGTATTATTGGCTTTTTCAGACATCAAAAGCAAACTGTGTGAAAGATGATGGAGGTGCTCAAACAGGAATGGGGTATGAAAATGAGCAAGTAGAAGATCATGCTCAATAAAAACACAGAATGATAATCAGAATAAATGAGACTATCAGTGCACAAGTAGAAGAAAATCAACTAGGAACATCTGTTCAGGTGAGACTGAAATTAAGGGAATAATCAGGCTCTGGTCGTGTGCATTTGGAAAAAGTCTATGAGCGAGGGATGGTACTGTCTCATCTTTCCTCCTTGTGGAACGATCAGACACTACTTTTGCACTTTCAGTAAAATCGAGTTTTGTATGCCGTGGTGTATGTCCCCCCAAAACAAAGAGTTGCAGCAGAAAGAAAATCAGATACGCACTGCAGATTAGAAAAAAAATGGTGAAATGAAATTTCTCAGAGAAGTATGTAAAGATACGAGTAGGTATGAAAAAATATTTCTAAACAGGCCTCCAAATGAATGATATAAAATGACAAGAGGTTACAGAAATCTTGACACAAGATTTCTAACAAGACACCCACTTGCTAAATGCAGATAAGATTCTGGGCATTAACATATGAAGCAAATGCATGAAGCCTCCCAAAAGTGCTAAAAAGAATGAAGACTGTTTAGGGACCTAGGGATCTGAGGAAGGGCACAGCAATAAGTTCTCTGGACTTTATTTTTGGCCACCAACAAACCACAGACTGGGTGCCATAGATGCCAAACCCAAACCAAATTCACTGTCATAGAGTCAATTCTGACTCATAATGACTCTTTATGATGCGGTAGAACTGGCCCTATGAGGTTCACAGGACAGCTGGAGATACCAGCAACTTAGAAATGCCAGTAAGAGCAGACAAAAAAAGAACAGAAAAGAAAAAAGCCCCAGGAAAAATTCGAGCCAGAGGTCCACATTAAGGATCAGCCTAGGAAACAAAGAACTTTGGAGAGCAGCCCCTGCCTGTTGTCAAATATGGTGGAACAAATGGTGGCCCTCATCACCACCCTCGGCAGCAAAAGCTCAGCAGGGAGATGAGCTTTCTACTCTTGGTTGGCTGTAATGAGTCACCTCTCCTGCTTGTCCGAGTTGGTATCAGAAAAGATGGAATGAGAAATGGGGACTTCATCCCTGCACAGTGCTAATGGTATTAATAGACTGTGTGGGGAACATAAACTTCCACCCCCAACTGGGATTGAGGACCCAGGCTCCCACTCATTGCTGAGGCTGTGTCAGAGAGAAGGAGTGGGAAGCCCAGACTTTTACCTTCTCTCATGTCGCTCTGACTCTTCCGCCCAGGCTAAAGCCTGTAGAGACCCAGAAGGAGGCAGAGCCTTCACCCTCACACAACTAATGAGAATCTCTTACAGACCTTTCCATAGGACCCAGAGTTGTATAGTTCTGGATGCAGAGGTAAATAAGACCCAGAATCTTGAATCCGCAGCATGTTCAAAATATAATAAAACCAGGACAAGGGCAACCACAACCTGAGTAGTAAAAGATATTGACCAGACGTGGTCACCAAGATGATATAGATGTTGGAATTCTCTGATAAGGATTTCAAAAGAGTTATAAAAACACTGCAATGAGCAATTTTGAACACTGTTGAATTAAGCAAAAAGAAAAAGGAAAAGTCTCAGCAATGAAATAGGAGGCATTTACAAATAAATAGAAGATATAAAGAACAAAATAGTATGTTAGAACTAAATATAATAACTGATATTCAAAACTCACTCAGGAGTTTTGGAGTGGAAAGAGTCAGTGAACTTGGAGATAGATGAAAAAAAAATCACCCACTCTGAACAACAGAGAGAAAATAGGAAAAAAACCCCAAATAAACAAAAGAACAGAGCCTTGGGAACCTACAGGACAAACAAAATATATTAGCTTGTCATCTAAGTCCCAATAAACTCACAGACTCACTGCCATCCAGTCAATGCTGACTCATATTGACACCCTGTGGGTTTCTGAGATTGTAACTGCTTACAAGAGTAGAAAATCCATTCTTTCTCCAGTGAGGAGTGGAGGAAATGGACTGAAAAATTTAAAGAAATAAACTAAACATTTCTCTCTCTTTTTAAAAATGTTTAATCATTTTATTAGGGGCTCTTACAGCTTGTCATAATCCATGTATCCATCCATTGTGTCAAGCACATTTATACATACATTACCATCATTATTTTCAAAACATTTTCTTTCTTACTTGAGCTCTTGATATTACCTCTTTTCCCCTACCCCCTCCCTCTGCCCTACTTCCTGAAACCTTGGTAATTGATAAATTATTAATTTTTTCATGTTTTACACTGACCACTATCTCCCTTCATCCACTTTTCTATTTTTTGTCCCCCTGGGAGGGGGTTATATGACAATCACTCTGATCGGTTTACCTGTTCTCCCCCAACCTTCCACTTCCTTTTCTGGTACTCTCATTATTGGTCCTGAGGGGTTTATCTGTCCTGGATTCCCTGTGTTGCGAGTTCTTTTCTGTACTAGTGTACATGCTCTGGTCTACCCAGATTTGTAAGGTAGAATTGGAGTAATGATATTGGGGGGAGGAAGCATTCAAGAACTAGAGGAAAGTTGTATGTTTCATTGGTGCTTTACTGCACCCTGACTGGATCATCTGTTCCTTGTGACTCTTCTGTGAGGGAATGTCCAATTGTCTACAGATGGGTTTTGGGTCTGCACTCCGCCCTGCCCCTCATTCACATTGATATGATTTTTTGTTCCTGGTCTTTGATGCCTGATACCTGATTCCATGGACACCTCATGATCACACAGGCTGATGTGCTTCTTCCATGTGGGCTTTGTTGTTTCTCAGCTACATGGCCGCTTGTTTATCTTTAAACCTTTAAGACCCCAGATGCTATATTTTTAAATATTTTTTTCTTCACCACATTACCTTATGCACCCATTTTGTTTTGAGTGATCCTGTCGGGAAGGTGAGCATCACAGAATGCCAGGTTGATAGAACAAAGTGTTCTTGCATTGAGGGAGGCCTTGAGTAGAAGCCCAATGCACACCTGCTACCTTAATACTTAACATATAAATCTATGTACATAGATCTATTTCCCTATCATTATATATACCATATATGTACATACTCATGTATAAGCCGAGTTTTTCAGCACATTTTTTGTGCAGTTTTTGTGGTAAAATTAGGTGCCTCGACTGATATTCGGGTCGGTTTATACTAGAGTATATACAGTAAATATCTTTACATATGTATATGCCTATATTTAGACCTCTATAAATGCCCTTTGCCTCCTAGTTTTTCCTCAATTTCCTTTTACTTTCCTCTTGTCCCACTATCATGTTCAACCTTCATTTGGGTTTCAGTAATTCCTCTTGGCTACATGGCATTTGATCAATCCCCACCAGGCATCCTATGCCCTTCTCGCCATCGATTTTAGATCACTTGTTGTTCCCTTGTCCCTGGGTTTTTTGCCCCCTCCCAAATTTTTCCCCACTGCCCCCTCTCCCATGTCCCCCCAGAACTCTTGGTCCTGTTTTTCACTCCTCCAGATGGTTTATCACCCATGCAAAAATAACAATAAGCACAAAAACAAAACAATAGCAACAACAAAAAGAAAAACCTATAAGTAGCTCCAGGTCTGTTTGTTGACCTTTAGGAGTGAGGGGGTACCATGCCCTGACACAATAGTCTATTTTTGGTATTCTTCAGAGACTTCATTGCTTTGCTCTTCTTGTTGCTCTGCCACATGCCGTTAGTGTTCTACCGTGTATGGTGGGGTCAGATCGGACAGAATTCCCACACTGCGTATCCAGTGTTGTCCCCCATAGTGCTATGGTCAGTGAGGGATGTCGTGTCTCATGATGGGGTTGGCCATTTTGTCCTCTCTGTGCACTGGCTGCTCTGAGCAGGAATATTGTCCTCAGTGCTTGGTGGGTCAGGATGTGTTCCACTTTCTCTCCTTCCCTAAACTAAATATTTCTCAAGCCTGGCCAGAATCATAACCTAATAATTCAAGAAGTGAAGTAACCTTCAGAAAGGACAAACCCAAGGAAATCCATGGAAGAACACATCTCACTGGGCAGAAAGCTCGGACGCTCACAAGAATGTAAGCAACACACAGGCTATCTTCCAGAGCCTTCCACAAATTCTCATACTAATTGGGTAACAGATAAATCTCTGCATTGCCTTCTCTTCTTCTGTTGGTTAATCTTGAAAAATTGAAAATAATCTATATTGGACACATTGACACAATCACTGTGTTTAATGACTTTTTAATATTAAAACTTTTACAAATGAAATAAATACTTAGATCCTACCATGTTCAAGGTAAACCTTCTGCACAAGACTTCATTGGAGTATTGAAAAGCAAGGATGTACTTTGAGGACTAAAGTGCACCTCACCCAAACCAGGATATTTTCAGACACCTCAAATGCATGTGAGTTGTTTACTGTGTTTGTCTGGGTACACTAGAGAAACAACTCCACAGAAATTCATATGTCTAAGAGAGCTTTTAATATAAAGGGTAAGTGCCCATCAAGAAAACATCCCAACCCAGTGCTGCCCAAGCCCACAAGTACAATATTATTAGCCCATATGTCTGACACCAATCTCACAAAACACACACTATGACACTGACTGCAGGAGGAAAGCTGAATCAGTGAACATGTAAACATCTCAGTGAGGGCAGGAGTCTGTCTCCATATGCTCCAACACCCAGGGTTGCATCAGGGTAGGTCCATGAGGCTTCTCCTCGGGGATGTCTTGCAAGAAGTCAGCCTTGCCAGCTGAAGCAGGGAATTGCTAAGACAGCTGCACCCGGATCCGACCATCACAAAGCAAGAGACCCGAGCACTAGAAAGGCGAGGCTCACCGAGCCATTTATCCCTCCACCCTTCAGTCAACCCCGCATGTGTTTTCCAGTCAGTTTGGCACAATAAACTACATCAGACATTGAATAAAGAAGACCAAAGAGGACTCGACACATCGGAATAGTGGTGCTAGAGGAGAATATTCATTGTGGCATGCACAGATAAAAGGAGAACCCATCTGTATTGGAAGAAGTAAGGCTAGAGTGGCTGTAAGAGGCAGCGATGGCAAGGCTTTGTCTTATCTGCTTTGGATACATTTTCACGAGAGAGACCAGTTCCTGAAAAAGGACACTGTGCTTGGTAAAGTGGAGGGGTGGCGGCCCAGTTGGGTTGGCACAGTGCCTGCAGTGGTGGTCTCAGGCACAGGCACAGCTGTGAGAATGGCTGAGGTTATGGGCTGTTTCTTCTGGCTGTGCATAGGCTAGCTACTTGTGGGTCAGAACCGACTCGGTGGCTTCTAATTCCAACAATAATGCTCAAAGCATTTTGATGACTTTTGAATGTTTAGTTTGTCCTTTCGAAGGAAATATGTGTCTTGCTAGGTCAGACAGTGGATACTGGAGGTGTTTAGTTGTAGAAATTTCATTTGAGAAGTATCACCATTTCTCATTTGGCCGAGCATATTGTGACTGCAAATATTTAATATTAAAATGATTATTGCAGGGAATGACTACCAGTCGGAGAAAAGGCAGGAGCAGAGTGTATTCTTTGGACCTGCAGATTCATGTTCATCAAACCTCCTTACAAAGTAACTGTGATACCAGCGGAGTGGCAGAGGAGTAGGAAGAGAAGAACCCTCCTTGAAGAAGGGGCTGACTTCCTAGCCCACAACAAGAAAAGCCAAGTGCTTTGTGGGCAGGAAACTAGTTCACAGAGTAAGCTGCCTCTGGACACTTAATTGGGGAAGCTGGGTGGGCTCTCTGGAGCTGGATGTTCCCAGACTGAGGCTATGACAGAGGTACATGCTCATTGGGCATTTATTGACAGCCTTAAAAGATCTTTGTAATATTGACTGAAGAGGGCAGAGGTCAAGCAAGGAGCCTGAGGGCCAAAGAGAGGCTGACCTAAGGGCACATCAGAGAAGAAACTCTCCTGACTGAACAACTGTATCCCGAGCATTTCTCACATGGATTATGACCTGTAACCTCACATGAATTATAGAACCCAGCTGAAAAAGTAAAGAGTTCTGTGGGAGACAGAACTATGATATAAACATTTTTGTCCTCATGTTAAAAACAAGGAAACTAAGCCCAATGCTCAGGGTGACCTCTAAGCCTGGTTCTCCTTTGGCTGTAATTTCACATAGTGTTTCCATGTCTAATTGTTTTTTTTTAAACTGATCCATGCAATAAGCAATGAAACTGAGATAGTTTATTACCACAGAATTAGTTATGGAAGAATTAATAGTGTTAAAGAAACTTTAGCTTTCCAACCCTGGCTCAGGACACAGCAGTGGCTTCGGTATTGATGCCCAAGAAGAACCAGTTTCTCTCTATGAACTCCTTTTCAAAGAAGAGATGCTGGTGGCTAAGAAGGATGTCTACATGCCAAAGCACCCTGAACTGGCAGAGGTGAACATGCCCAACCTTCACATCTTGAAGGTCAAGTGTTTGCTCAAGTGCCGAGGGCTTGTGAAAGAAGAGTTGACTAGAGACATTTTGACTGGTACCTTACCAACAATGGGATCCAGTACTGTGGAGATTGCTTCCACCTGCCCTAGAGATTGTACCTGCCGCCCAGCATGACAGTCGCTCAGAAGCCACGACCAAAAGTATGGAGGCACGGTGAGCCACCAGTAGGACGGAGGCGCAGATAGAAGCCTGTGCCGACTGGTGCGTGAGAGCAAGCCGGCACTAGGGCTGTGCCAGCAACCGAATTCTAGTTTAGAATCGGATTTGGTCATGAACATGATCAGGCACCCCAGTGAAGTTGGAGGAAATGATTTTGTGCTGAATAAACCTATAGCTAGAAAAGAAAAAAAAAAAACGAAGGAAACTTTACTTCCAGCCTCTTAAAAAATTCTCACCAAGTCCAAACTCCTGTGTGCGACTGAGGAGAATGACCAGACCGCTAGACCACACAGGTGTGGTGTAAGCGCTATAAAGTTCTGTGTCAACATGAACTCTGGAAATGGTTCTCTTCTCAATAATGTAAATTTGTTTTTGAAAGTGAGTATTTCTATAAAAAAGGAGAGGAACATTAAAGCTGGCAGAAAGTATTCAGCTGTTGGCCATATGGAAAAATTTAAATTGACATAAAAGCTGGCCAGTTATAAAATGTTTTAGATATATTTTCTCTCAAAATCAGATTTTAAACATTTGAGCAATATGCTTAAAAATACATCAGTGAACTGCACTAGTAATTGCTTTGGCTGTGATTTCACATGGCGTTTCCACATCTAATTGTTTTCTTAACTGACCCATGCGATGAGCAGTGTACTGGCTTTTGGTGGGGAAAAGGTGCTAAAAGGCAAACATTTTCCAACATACATTTAAAAATCTTATGTATCGATAGATACCTGTATGCAGTTTTAACTGGATATAGTTCATATCAGTTATCAATTAGGGATATCCTATGTGCAAGGCAGTAAGCTACGCCCTGAAATATAAAGTCGTTCTTAGGTCAAATCAGGTCATAGCAACATAATGTACAAGAAAACAAAACACTACCCAGCCCCGCGGCGCCTTCACACTTACTGTTAGGTTGGAGTCCATGTGCCAGCCACGGAGTCCATCCATCTTGTCTGTAGTCTTTCTCTCCTTCACAACCCTCTACTTTACCAAGCATGATGTCCTTTTCCAGGCTCTCATCCCTCCTGGTTACATGTCCAAAGTGTGTGAGAGGAAGGTCTCACTGCCTTTGCTTCTAAGGAGCATTCTGGCTGTACTTCTTCCAGGACAGCTTGGTTTGTTCCTTTGGAAGTCTATGGCACTATGGTATTATATAAATGAAGAAGAAACAGAGTGACAGGAATTGAGGAAAGTTATGTTTTAAATCTAATTTTAAATCTTGTGCCTAGTTTTAAAATTCTTCGTTTTTATTTTCTAATTATTGATAATAAAACAATAAAGCTCAAAATTAGTCTTTCCATTATATAAAATTTGGGAAATATTGAATATAGCAAGTAAGAAAATATCACTTGCAACTGTACCACCAGAGAACATAAGACCACTGTTAGTCTTTGAAGTATTATCCACTTAAATGTAAGAATATGTACGACATTTTTAATGGAGTATGCCATTTTGTGACTTTAGTTTAAATTACCTGGATCTTCAGAACAGTTTCCCATATCATGTCCATTCTGGCAATTTTTAACAGCTACAGAATATTCTATGGATATTCCATAACAGGTAAACTGCTCCCATCTTTTTGGGGTGTGTTGATCATTTCAAGTTTTCATTATAAAACCTTTATCCATACATGTTTGAGGCCATTTCTACTTAGTTCTTTGGGGACATTTATAGAAGTAAATGTTGCAAATATAAAATTTATATACTTTAAAGTGTCCTTCACAAATGAACCAATTTGTATTTGCACCATCAGTAAATGGTCGCTCCTGGTGTTATCTTTCCACGTTTTAACTAATACTGGGTATTTAAGCAAAATTTAAACTCACAGCCATTCTTCTTTCTCTATGTATCCAAATTTCTGGAAGAATCTTAGTGACAAATAGTAATCCATTAAGAATTCTCTCTCGATGCACATTTATTTATTTATTCATTCACTTGTTATTTGTTGCCTTCTAGCTGGTTCTGACTCGTAGCAACCTGATGTACAGAAGAAGGGAGCACTGCCTGGTCCTGCACCATCCTCACTGCTGCCCTTATCTTGAGCCCATTGTTTCAGTCACTGTGTCAGTCCATCTCCTAGAGGGCCTTCCTCTTTTTCACAATCCCTCTACTTTACCAAGTATGCTGCCCTCCTCCAGGGACTGATCTCATCTGATGACATGTCAAAGTATTTGAGACAGAGTATCACCACCCTTGCTTCCAAGGAAGGAGCACTCTGGCCATCCTCCCTCCAAGACAGATGTTTGCTCTTAGGCAGTCCACCGTGGCTTCAATATTCTGAAAATGCCATGGCATGGGTCAGGCACATTTTAGTCCTCAAAGCATCCTCCTTGCTTTTCAACATTTGAAAGAGGTCTTGTGCAGCTGATTTACCCAATACAATGTGATGTTTGATATCTTGTCTGCTGCTTTCATGAACATTGGTTGTGGATCCAATCAAGACAAAATCTTTGACTTTAATCTTTTCTCAGTTTGTCATGATGTTACCGACTGGTCCTGTTGTGAGGATTTTTTATTTATTCACTTAGTATATATTTAAGGCATTCATAAGTTACCAGACACTGTTTTAGGTCCTGGGGTACAGCTGTGAGTGAGAGGAAGGCTTTCCTGATATTGGTGAAGCATCATTTTTGGTAATATAAAATACTGAAGCTTTTATATTTTGACACATCCTTTGGCGCATGAAATCTTCTTTTGACTTTAATCAGGTTTACCAAGGAGAGAGTCATAGTTAACGTTTAGGCTTTGGGAATATGAAAATACTCGTGTGATAATTACATTTTGTTTTGAGTTCAATTATCTGATTATTTCAAAATGACAAATAACTCAGATTAGAAAACAGGTTTCATCCAGGTTTTCTGTCTTCGTAGCATGCTGTTCAGGGTTACAAGTTATTTGATGGATTAGGTATGCAAGTTTAGTTAACAATATACTTAATTAACAGCAAAAATTTTAGGCTTTTGAAAAGAGGAAACTCTTGGGAACTAAAAGGAAATTAACACAAATAAGTCTATGGAACAAAAGGAGAAGGATAAATGGACTTTAAGACTGACTAGTGCCTGCACCAGAATGTCTACAACTGAGCCAAACAATTTACCGTCAAGAGCTAGAGAAATCAAGTCAAAACAGACCTCTCATAATTTCTTTCCATACCCCTTTCATGAAATTTCCTATTTTACTTTTCAGATGGAGAATTTACTTTAGGGAAAGTTACCTAATGTAAAGAGAATGCTCCAAATCATTTGCTACCTTAAAATGCAAACATGTTTAGCACGGTTTTCTTACTCCCTCCTACATGTCGATAGATGCTGGATGGGAAAGTGATGTATTAGCTTGGAACTGCATTTTCTATCCCAATGGTTTGGCTTCACTCACCCAACATACTGTACACCAGATTTTACAAACCGCAGGAAAACTGGCACAAATTTTGAGTATTTTGCTTTATGAAATGAGATGCTGTATTTACTGAAGTCAAAAAATGTTTTTTTGATATTGTTTCAATAAATCGCAAGCCTTGAAAACAAATGTAGATAAAATGCTTAAGCGTTACGCACTTACCATGCGTCAAATGTGTTATGCCATCAAATAATCAGAGATGGGATTCAATTAAAGCCTACTTATGTCTTTCAAATTTCCAGTGCAAAACTATAGGAGGCTTGCTTGAATCTAGGAAACATTATTGAAGTGTTTGGTTTATAGATAGCAGTCATGAAACGATAAGATAAAATTCTGCTGTTACATTTCTGCTTTGAAGATCTATCTAATCTGTAGTGGTATATGTAGTAGAGGTAGATGTTGCTGAAAATCACTGTAGCATCACATTTAAGCACTTAGAAACCAAGGCAGTTAATATAAATTATATACACATAAACTAAATGATACCGATACTAGACACTCCTGGGATAAAAACACTTTTCCCCAGTATTCTAATCAAGTATTCTATCATGTCTGTTCCATCCAATGCATGCAGCACACACATTTACTGATATATGTTTCATTTAATAGATCTAATGTGTGTAATGTTCTATTAATGCCTATTAGGAATATGTATCACAGTGAGCAGGCAATTCAGTAAGAAATGGTTGCTATTTCTTGAAATCAGAAATGTGTTAAAGATCAAGGTAACAGCAAGGCAGGTTTGTTCTATTTTTTAAAGTGGCAGTGTTCTTGTCTGTAAATGAAAATAGTAACACACTCATATTTTTATTTTGCATAAATTTGCATGACAAACCCCCAAAGCTCTAATTTGAAGTAAGTAAAATAAAAGATGCACCCTACTATAACTGTATGCATGCTTGGATATTTAGAAACAGCAGACATAGCTGGCTTCCTAAAGAACGAATTTCCCTGCATCTTAGGTAAAGGGACTGAAGACTAGATATAGGTAAAGGGTGGGAGAAGGCATGAGAGAAAGAGTACAGGGAGCCACTCTATTACGATTGCGTGTGTGTGTGTGTGTGTGTGTGTGTGTGCTGTGTGAAACAGTTTTAATGAGATACAACTCTCATACCATAACAATTATCCCTTCACAACTTTAAAGCACACAATTCGATAGATTTTAGCATATTTACAGAGCTGTGCAAATGTCGCCATTTTCACACAGCCATTTGCACTAACCCCCATTCCCTCTCCTTACGGATCTCTGCAGCCACTAGTCAACGTTTGCTTAAATATTCTCATGAAAATATCCGATTTTCTTTCATTACTTAGTAACTGGGTCTAAATTGTTTGTAGATTGTTTTACTGGTTGGTATGGATTGAACTGTGTCCTCCCGGCACATATGTTGGAATCCTCGCAAGTATTTGCTATCGTTTCCGATAAGTGTTTATCGTGACTGTAATTTGCACTTACTTAGTGGGCCCTTTGGGACCTGATGGTAAAGGGCCCTGCTGGCATAGTGATGCTGCACTGGGCTACTCATTGCGAGGTCAGCGATTGGAAAGCACCCACCACTGTGGGAGAGAGATGGGGCCTTCTCCTCTCGTAGAGCGTTACAGCCTCCGGGCTGTTCCATCCTGTCCTACAGGGTCATTACGAATGGTAATCGGCCTGGTTTGGTTTGGTTCTGAGTAGAATGTTCTGTTTGGGAAAGGAGAGGGCCAGAGGGAGAGAGGAAGACCCTTAACAAGCTGAGCTGACACCGTGGTTGCCATGATGCGCTCAGACACGGCATCGCCGTGAGGCTAGTGCAGGAGTACGTGGAGCCTCGTTCTGTTGGACACTGGGTCTCCGTCAGTTAGAACAGACTCACTCCGCCGCAGCCGACACAGTGGCTGATGATGCTGAGCATCGTTCCATGTGCTTAATGACTATCCAAATGTCCACTTTGGTGCATGTCTCCTCATGCAGGTTGTCATTTTCCTAATTGGATTGTTTGTAATTCTGCTACTAAGTTTTCAGGGTTCTTGATATATTGTAGCTTCTACTGCTTTAGTCTGCAAATATTTTCATCTAGCCTTTAGTCTTTCTTTTCATCCCTTTTATAGAGACTTCTATAGAGAGATGTTGGTTATATCCACTTTGTTAATATTGTCATTTAAAGTTTATGCTTTTGGTTTCAAATGTAGGAGCTCTTTGGCTTCGATCCTGATGATCTCTCTCTTGTTACAGAGTCTTTAAGTCTTATGTCACTTCGTTCTTCAAAGCTTCCATTCCCATTGTATTTGGAATGAAAATAAAATACACCTCCAGGCATTGGTGTTGACAGCAGATTTTTGCTTCTCTTTCCGTTTTGCTGGGGCTTACTGCTTATTTACGCTTAATCTTGCCTCGAACCTTATGGTGACTTTCAACAGCAGAGTTGATGCAGGAAGGAGACTCCACTCTTTACCTCCTCGTCTTCAATATTTCTACCCCACTCTCTCATAATATGGCATTCAAATTCAACAGGCTTTCCCAGTAGGTTTGATGGAGGATTACAATATAGAAGAAAACAAACTCCAAACTAGGCTATTATTTCCATAACTTGAAAGAAAAAATATGGTTATTTTTTTCACAAAGTATTCTACCATAGTTTTTTAATGGTGGTACTCTCACTTGGAGCCTGTCTCTTCCTTCCCAAGATCTCTTTATTCACTATGCAAAATAACCCGAATCATTTTGGAACATCTCACTGTCCACCTATTGGGTTTTTCTCTCTGTATAGCTAAGTCATTCATTGATCAGTGTAATATTGTGAATGTAATTTTCTGATATTGGATCTACTTTTCACAGTTCAGAATTTTTATCATGAAATAGTACAACGCAGTGAGGGAAGACTGAGATTTTCTTTAGTTTTTGTTGCTGTTGCAGTTGCCAGTTTCTGATCATAACTGATAGCTAGCAAGATGCCCACCTAACTAATTCAAGGTACAAGAGCCCTTTTCTCTATTTCTCTGTCATTTGTTTTTAGAAACTGCATTCTTGTTTTTAAATGCTTTATTATAAGATAAAAGGTTACAAAAATCACACCAAGGTAGATAGCTAGAAAGCTGCCATAAGGTGAAGACAATTGTAGTCAGCACCTGGGGCAAGAGAGTGAGCATTGCCAGTCACTCGGTCATCTCACAGCCTCCTCCTTCTCCCACAGGGAAGCTCTGTCCTGCCCTAGCTCCTTAGGATTTCTTTGTGGTTAGTATCCAAAGGTGCATCTCTAGGAAATAATTTAATCTCATTATTTCTAGATTAACAATTTACTCTTATAGAATTTAATCTCTTTTCTCTATATAACATGATATATCTGTTAAGTTGCTCTTAATCTATAAAATCTCCCCTTATCTGTTTCTTTTATTTAGAATTTATCTACTTAAAAACTAGTTACTAGACTTGAAGTTGTCTGCAGTCTGGTTCCATAGTTGTGAAGACATTCTGCATGCTCCTGAAAATTTGAAACTGGATCCAGAAGCTCTTTCACCAGGAGTCACACGATGTCTGCATTTTCCCTTTTGTTAATTTAAAATGAATTGCTTCCATGACATACCAAGATGTGTAAATACATTTTTGGGGTGTGTGTGTTTTAATATCATTATGAACTCATGGATTTAAACATAAGTTATATAGTTCAATGCATCATGATTTTATGTGTATCCACATTCTTGCAGATTTAAAGATCCTTGGTGATATTTTCTAGGCATCGCTATGTGAGAGAAAGAAGAGACAGTTTTCTTTGTTAAAGGTTTGCACTCCTAAATCTGGTTTTGAGTCACTATGAGTCAGACTCAACTCGATGGCCCGGTGTCCTCCTAGATGATGCAGAGTATACTCCACGTTTTAAAGTCAATGGTGAATGATGTAAACTTTACCTCCAACTTAAATGAATTTACCATGCATAATAATATAGTCCCACTTTTCAGTGATTGGGATATTTTTAAGGAGGCCTGGTGGCCCAATGCTTGTTTGGCTGTTCACTTACAGGTCAGCTGTTTGACCCCTCAGCTCCAAGATGGAAAGACATGGTGGTTTGTTTCTATAAAGACTGCAGTGTTGGAACTTTGCCGCAGAAGGTCACTACAAGTTGGATTCAATTGACTGCAGTATATTTTGTGGGGGAGGGAACAGGGCATCTTAGGGGAAACATTATTATTATTATTTTAGTTCAAGGATCATTTGTTGGCCTTTAGGAGTGTCTTCCAGTCCAGTTTGTTGGGAAACCATGCCCTGGCCCCAAAGTTCACCTTTAGCATTCCCTGGGGACCTAGCCACTCCATCCCTTGCTGTTCTGTTGCACCCCCTTAGTGTTTTGCCTCGGTGTGGCAGGATCAGATCGGGTGCAATTCCCACACTGTGTCTCCGGTGTTGTCCCCTGTAGAGCTATGGATTAGTGAGGGACATCATGTCTCATAGTGGGGTTGGACATGTGGTCCTCTCTGTGGACTGGCTGATCTAATTGGGGTCATCGTCCTCAAGGCCTGGTGGACCAGGATGTGCTCCACTCACTCCCCCTCCCCCTTCATCAGCACCCATGTGCTCTGATCAGATATGTCCACCTGCATCTTGAGAACATATTTGATGCATTGAACACTAATGACAGAAGACCTGATGAACTGTGTAGGATAACATGAAAAACACCTATATGAAGAAATCATTAAAATCATCAAAAAGAAAAGAAAGAAAGAAAAGGTCAAAGTGGATGTCAGTGTGACCCTGAAAATTGCTACTGCTAAAGCAAATGAAGAACAAAGGATGTAGCAAAAAAATTGAATGGAACATTTCTAAGGGCAGCCCAAGAAGACAAAGTAAAGTATTCCAATGTGCAAAAATGTGGAGCTAGCATGTCAGAGATAGAACGTGCTCAACATATCTCAAGCAGAATGAACTAACGGGAAAAACTCAAGTCTTGCATTGCAATATTGAAGGATTCTATGTGCATAATATTAAATGATACATGAAGCATCAAAAGGCAATGGAAAGAACAGAGTGTCACTTTACCAGGTCAACCATTTCAAGAGGTTCCGTATGACCACAGGCCAAATGATAATGAAGGACGAAGTCCAGGCTTCACTGAAGGCATTAACTAAAAACTTCACGTAATTTACAGAGTCCCAACTGAAATGGTTCAACAAGCTCATGGAGCACTGGAAGCATTCACAAGTCTGTGCAAAGAAGTTTAGAAGGCGGTTACCTGTCCAACTGACTAAAAGACATCCCTATTTGTGCCTATTCCACAGAAAAGTTATCCAACAGATTGTGGAAATTATTGAACAATGTCATTAATGCCACTTTCAAGTAATATTTTCAAAGGTAATTAAAAATAATTGGAGTACTACATTGATGGGGAATCATCAGAAATTCATGGCAGATTCAGGGGAGGATGTGGCATAAATAATATCATTGGTGGCATCAGATGGAACCTGACTAAAAATACCAGACAGATGTTTAACTGTATTATACTGATTGTACAAAGTCATTGACTGTGTAGATCTTAACAAAGAGTGGTAATTTTAAAAGAATTCATCCCGAATGAGCAGATCATGTACATGGACCAAGAGGCAATCATTTGAAGAGAACAAGGGGACACCGATGATTTAAAATCAGGACAGGTGTGCATCAAGGTTGTGTCCTTTCATCATTCCATCTGTATGCTGAGCACCTAATCCCAGAAAATGTAATATGTGAGGAAGGATTCAGTATCAGGATTGGGAAAGCACTAACAACCTATAAGTTGCAGATGAAACAACCCTGCTTTCTGAAAGCCAAAAAGGATGGAAACACTTGCTGATGAAAATCAAGGTCTACAGCCTTGAATTACAACGCTAAAGAAAACAAGAATTCTCACAATTGGACCAATGGAAACACTAATGATAAATGGAGAAAAGATTGAAGTTGTCAGGGATTTTACTTTGCTTGGATGCACAGCCAATTCTCAGGAAAGAAGCAGTTATGGAAACAAACAACATATTTCTTTGGAAAAATTGTACAAGACCTCTTTAAGGGGAGAGTGGAGCACACCTGGCCCACCAGGCCTTGAGGACGATGATCCCAATTAGAGCAGCCAGTCGACAGAGAGGATCACATGGCCGGCCCCACTAGGAGACATGACACCCCTCACTGACCCATAGCCCAACAGGGGACAACACCAGAGACACAGGGTGGGAATTATGCCCGATCTGATCCCACCACACCGAGGCAAAGTACTGGGGGAATGCAGCGGAACAGCAGGGAATGGAGCGGCAAGATCCCCAGGGAATGCTGAAGATGGATTTTGGGGCCAGGGGTTGGTGCCCTAACAGACTGGACTGGAAAACACTCCTAAAGGCCAACAAGCGATCCTTGAATTAACACAAGCTTTTCTTTCTTGTTGTATTTTGTTTTGTTCTTTGTCAGTGGTTTGTTGTTGTTGTTTTGTTGTATATTGTTGCTTGGTTTTGCTCTGTCTTGTTTTTGTGCATGTTATTATCTCCGTAGGTCTGTCTAAATAAAATAGGCTGGATGAACAATCTGGAGGAGAAAACAATGGGACTGACAGTTCCAGGGGGACATGGAACAGGGGGTGGTGGGGGGAAAGGAAGTGGTGTTAACAAGGGACCGACAAGTGATCCAAATTGGTGGTGAGGAGGGTGTAGGAGGCCTTGTAAGGCATGATCAAGGGTAATGTGACGAAGAGATCTTGCTGAAACCCAGGTGGGGACGGACCATGTAATGGGACAGGAGGAAAGTCAAGGGAAATAGAGGAAAGAGCTGGGAGGCAAAGGGCATTTATAGAGGTCTACATAAAGACATGGACATATGCAAATATATTTATATATGAGGATGGGGAAATAGATCTATGTGCCTATATTTATAGGTTTAATATTAAGGTGGCAGATGGACATTGGGCCTCCACTCAAGTACTCCCTCAATGCAAGAACACTTTCTTCTATTAAATTGGCATTCTATGATTCTAACCTTCCTGACACAACAGCTGAAGACAAAGTGGTGAATAAGCCAATGTGGTGAAGAAAGCTGATGGTGCCTGGCTATCAAAAGATATAGCGTCTGGGGTCTTAAAATCTTGAGGGTAAACAAGCGGCCATCTAGCTCAGAAGCAACAAGGCCCACATGGAAGAACTCACCAGTCTGTGTGATCACGAGGTGCCGAAGGGATCAGTTATCAGTCATCAAAGAACAAAAAATCATATCATTGTGTGCTTACCTCCATGATACAATCACTGAGGACAAATAGGTGCACAGCAAATGTGGCGAAGAAAGCTGATGGTGCCTGGCTATCAAAAGGTATAGCGTCTGGGGTCTTGAAGGTTTGAAGGTAAACAAGCGGCCATCTAGCTCAGAAGCAGTAACAAAGCCCACATGGAAGAAGCACACCAACCTGTTTTATCACAAGGTGTCGAAGGAATCAAGTATAAGGCATCAACAGAACAAAAATTCTTGCCATAGTGAATGAGAGAGGGAGTGCGGAGTGGAGACCCAAAGCCCATTTGTTGGCCACTGGAGATCCCCTTGCAGAGGGGTCTAGGGGAGGAGACGAACCAGGCAAGGTGCGATGGAGCAACGATGAAAAATACAACTTTCCGTTAGTGGAGAGCAAATGTTTGAGGAATGATGAGGGCAATGAATGTACAAATGTGCTTTATACAATTGATGTATGTATGGATTGTGATAAGAGTTGTATGAGCCCCCAATAAAATGGTTTTAAAAAAAGAGTTGAAGAGCAAGGATATCACTTTGAAGACCAAAGTGCATGCTATTTGCCATGGCCTCATATGCGCGTGAAAGTTGGACTATGTGTAAGGAGGACTGACGAAGATCTGATGCATTTGAATTATTGTATTGACAAAGTTTGAAAGTCCCATAGACTGCCATAAGAACAAACATATCTGCCTTGGAAGAAGTATAGCAGGATGCTACTTAGAAGCGAGGATTGCAAGACTTTGTCTCACATACTTTGGATATGTTCTTGGGTGAGCCCAGTCCCTAGAGTAGGACATCATGCTTGTGAACTAAGAGGAAGGCAAAGAAGCGGGTTTCTATTAAGCAAAGAGATGGGTTGACACAGTGGGTGCAATCATAGGCTGAAATATAAGCATGATTATGAAGATGGTGCAGGACTGGACAGTGTGTTGTCTTGTACATGAGGTCGCTACGAGTTAGCACAGACTAATTGACATCTAACAGCAAGCATGGTCAGAAACATTTTCTCTTGGGGACAGATCTTTGCAATGATGTCTGAAAAGCGCATGAGCGTTAGCTAGGGGAAGACTACCGAGTGATACTGGAGAAAACACAGAAGATCAAGCTGTAGGCTGTTGTAGCAGGTCAGGCGGGAAATGACCCTGACTTAGACAAAAATGTTAGCAGTGGAATTGGAGCAAAATAGATAGATTCAAGATAGCAGCAATCTATTTTAAAGTTCTGAAATGAGGCCCCATTATCTTCAGTGAGTTGTGTCTTTGTTTTCATGCTTTCACAACGTTCAATTTTCTGCTCTTATTTCCTAAGAACATGTACGAAGCATTCTCATGCTAGAGTGTGTGGAAGCGAAGACAGATACTGGAGGAATGAAATAGTTATGTAGCATTTTCACAGGTGTTAATGCATATGTGTATTAAGAAAATAATCAAATTCTATTTAGGGCGATCCAGGAAATCACACCCTGCCCTGTGCAATTGTCCTAGGAAGACTGACTTCCCTCTGAGAAAACAGCTAGACCATAGATAGCATCTACTCTCTTTGATTTCCCTTGCTCACCCTATGATAGCTGTTAGGTGGCCAAATCTTTAAAAGCCCATTGATTAGCTCAGTCATCTGCCATGCCTCAGGACCAGGATGATGTAAGACTAAACACTAGGAATTATGGGACAAAGCATCTTTTTCTAGTTCAATGGCACTTTGTCACAAGTTTTTCAAGGTGGTGAATTTCAGTAAACTTTAATAGATCCAAAGTCCTGATTTTTCATTATGGACTTTCTCCCACCCTTGGACTTGATGAACGCACTAATAGAGAATGTGGACACTTGTATTTGCATGTGTCGATCAGTAGGAGAGAAAGGTATATGCCAAGCGTTTCTTGCAGAGAGCAGAACCAGAGATTAAAAGGTCTGGATCTGGAATCTGGCTGCTTATTCAGTTCTTTGGATTTGAGCTAGTAGCCTGCCATCTTACCTGCTGACCTTGGATTCACTCGCCTCTGCAGCCAGAAGCCGACCATGTCATCTGCAGATTTGAGTTCATCAGCCTGCGCAGCTAGGCGAGGAGCTTCTGTTCTGACATCTGACCCTCAAATTTGGAACTTTCTCGCCTCTATAACGGTGTGAGCTATTCCTTGATATCAACCACTCTGTATGCGTGTGTGTGTGTGTGTGTGTGTGTGAGAGAGAGAGAGAGAGAGAGAGAGAGAGAGAGAGAGAGAGAGAGAGAGAGAGAGAGAGAGAGAGAGAAACGTCACCCATTAGCTTCTATAGAGAACTCAGCCTAAAGTATTTTTTACTGAGGGACTTGTCTGCAGCCGTCTGTAGATCCCAGAGACATGTCTGCACATGTGAAACTGGAGCCCAAGAAACATCAGCTTGTGACTTACACACTTATTGTAATACTTTCTAACTTGCTAACACACATAAAGGATATAGACATCTCCTTCAATTTGCACAATTGCTGAGAAGTAGGCATTATTATCTTTTCTAAGCCTTAGTGCAAAAACTAAGGGCTGGAAATATTTAAAGACCTTGGCGGAGGTTACATGACTGTTGAGGCAGGATTCCATCAGGTTTCTGACTCATTCCCTTACTCCCTGTGGCCTCCGCTCTAAAGCAGATTGGCAGCGATGGAAGAGAGGTGAAGAAAATGAGGTGGTGGATGGAGTATCTATAATTACACAGCATTCCTCCTATGTCTGGCAATATCCAGTTCATTTCTCTTTATGGAGGTTGTGTTCAATCACATTCACCAAATTTCACAGACTCCTAGCCTTCATGTATTGTAAGAGTTGCGTGAAAGAATAAACAGCACTTTTAAAAAGCATGTGAGAGCAAGTTTCTCTCACTCTCACTTGTTCATATCGTTCTCTGAGTTATTGCTTACTTTTCCTTGGTAGGGCTTGATATCATTATTTTATATCATCCTAGTCCAACCACAGCAAATGGTTCGAAAGCAGAGAGGTTTTGCTGGCCTTTGCATGTATCAATAGCATTTGAATAGAACAGCCATGGAGGTTTTGAGCTCTCTCTGTTGCGGCAGGTAGTATTTTCTAGTTTATGTTCCTAGAATTCAATACATTTTCTTAAATGGATTCTTTTGATTTTTAAAAGCAGATGTCCCCTTAGAGTGCTTAGAAAAAGAAAATATGTGAATTATAACGTAAAAGCTCAATGCTCTCTCGCTCCCTCTCTCTCTCTCTTTCTCTTTATCCTTCCAATTGAGCAATTACTGCTCTTGATCGACCAACAAACTTCTTTACTCTTCATTGTACACCTTTGCTGCTCTGTCATATAGTTAGCTTCTAAATGGTTTACACCTGCTATTGATCTTATCAGATCTCATGAATCTTTTCATGTTCAGCTTCGTTTCTAACAAATTATTCAGCTTTCGTTTTCAATTTTCTCTAAGATAGAATCTGACTGACTAAGGGATTTTGGGTTTTATGGTTTTTTTTCTCAGCCCAGTCCATATGGGCCAAAGTGGAAATGGGTTTTTTGTTTTTTTTTTTACTTTGGGTTAGGCACCTCAGAAGAAAGATCTAAAGATCTCCTTCTGAAAGATCAGCCGTTGAAAGCCTTACAGAGCCCAGTTCTACTCTGACACATGCAGGGTCCCTGGGAGTGGAGCTCAACTTGATGTCACCAGGCTTAGGTGTCCTATGCGATCTGAAAGGGGAAAGCAAGACTTGTAAACATTATAGGATGACCTAACAGCAGGTCTTGTGGTGGCTTTCGGGTGCAAATGTTGGAGGCATTTGGCTGCGTGTTGGTTCCAATCTCCCCAGAGACATCTCTAAAGAATGCCCTGCTGAGCACAGTTCTACTCTGACACACATGGATGATAATCATGAGACAGAATCGAATAGAAGTGACTGGCTTATTATTTGCTGCAACTATCAGTTTATGACTTTCAAGATTTTACGTGCTTTATATTTCAGTGCCATGTGGTCACTAGGCATTTTTTAGTAGATCGCATTTGCAAGTGCCAAAGGAAGCTTCTTTCATGATGCACATGGTCTCACATTTGTTTTTAAGTGGAGGTGGCTGTGGGGATCTATGCAACACATTGACTGAAGTGTGGGATCATTAGGTTGATGTTACATTCATATCTGGTTCACAAGGAAAATGAACTTTGGTTTTAATAGGTAGCGCCAATGGATTAAATGAACAAATATTTACCAAGTCATCTGTTATATCCCTATAAAGTTGGAGTTGGATGCAGAAAGTCACATGCTGAGGATCTTTTGAATTATTTAATCAACTAATATTTATCAAGCACCATTAAGAACCATTTAAGAAATGGGTTGCAGGAAGCATTTTTACACAACATGAATTCTGAAATTTGTTGATGGGGGAAAGTGAGGAGTAGACAGCTACTGTGAACACCTGCAGTGCAGCCTTGCACGCAGTCCTCGGGGGGGGGGGGCAAGTGCTAGGTGTTTAGGTTATCAAGGGACCCTATAAGAAGACTGTCAGGGCACTGAGGTCTTGGCTGAGCTATTGTCAGGTGAGTGTGCACCTGGGGAAGAATAAGCATTAGCAAGGATATTTTTGTGTAAGTTGTGCATTATCTTACTGAGCTCACACTTCTGACTGCCTTCTTACCTTATGAGCCAACAATCATAAAAGGAATTTTATGAATTAACACTCTAGTGCACACCTTTGCGTGTGTAGTAAGGATGCTGCATCCAAAGCCTCAGTTAGGCAGAGGGAAGCCCCTCCCTTGGGGTACGGGCCCTATTTATATCCGGATGGGACTCTGCGTGGCAAATGTAGCGGCAGCATGTCGAGTCTGAGAAAAGTTTTGTGTGCACTTGGAAAAATGCCTACAGGACCTCTAGGTTTTCCACATTTACTTATTTATCTTCTTTACTTTCACTTTCTTTTCATGACAATTTTACTGATTTTAAAATAGAGTATGCAGGTTTAATAAAGTTTGCCCATACACTCTTGAGTTCCAAATGGACTTGAATTCATTTGATTTTTTATGGGCTGCTGCTCTTTAATCTCTTATCACAGAATCAGAAATGTACCTGTTACATACTGGTAAATTAGTTATCAATCCCTTGGGCAGTATATTTTAATATCAGTATTATAGGGACGATGATATAAATCTTGTGTACAGTATTATTAGCTTAGGCAGCTGCTGACTTAAAAAGGCCAGTTTAACAAGTCACCACTGTATTATGTTTAATTAGGTACAGTTTATATAATGAGGTGTTCAGTTCTAATGGAAAGACATGCTGTGAGCAGCACATCTGCAGGAATAACTATTACAATCAGCATTGCAGAGACCCATGCAACTGCAAATTAGACTTACTTATCTAGAAATAAATTACATCCCAATGCCTTCATAAAGCTCATTAATTAATTCCACTGGCGTAAAGGTCTTTTTCTTAATTTCATGTTCCATTAGCATAATAAACACAATTTGAGTTACAACAGTATGATCAGTTTAATGGATGCTATTTATTTTAGTTTTTTATTTAAAGTCCCGGTAACGTAGAATTAACATCAATATGCTGCTTGGTCCTTTATTAAAAATTCCCATAGGATAACCAAAACAGATGTTCAATACAGCATCATATATTTGTTGCATTTTACGACTCTACTAATTGGCCATATGGAAAGGTGTTGCTTGGTTGTAATTTTAAAAATATCTGCTAAATTATATGGATTGTAATAATTGCAATTAGTTTATATGTAAAGTTGGATGGGTTAATATATACTGCCTGTTGCAGGCAAAATACACATAAACAAACTTTTGGTGCCATGTTTTTATTTCAAAGAAATCTTGACAAGCATTTTACATTCTGATTAAAGTGATAAATAAACTTTGCTTATATTCTGAGATTATAGAACATGATCTCCATTTGTGAAAACGTGATTTTGAATACTTGTGTTGTTTTTCTAACCTACTCTGTGCATTTTGCTAGTATATATTATGGTAAAACATTTACAATGCTTGGGCTATGAAATTCTGAATTAACTGTACCTACTGATGGTCTAGCATGCACTTTGGGAGTGACTTCATATACCAGTGATCTCATACAGTTTCACATATGATTTCTTGCTATTGAAATAAGGAAGAAATAAGATGTCATACACATTTCCTTCTCCTGGGTTATAAAGTCTTACTTCCTTTCCTATTTATTCTTTTCCTTTGTGTGCCTTTTCTGCTATAAAGTATAATCTACGTATGCCTTAATCCTGTCGCCAGTCGCCTGGAAGTCAGCTCTGACTCAGGCCACCCAGTGTGTAGCAGAAAAGTACTGTGTTCCATTAGCTTTTCGATGACTGCTTTTTCAGAAGTCAATAGACAGATCTTTCTTTATTAAAAAAAATGGTGGTGAGGGGTAGTTCTCAGGAGATGAACGCATGCCACTGGCCCAATCTCTTTGGAGAAAAGCATATTGAAACCTTCTCTACATGCAGAAAAATTCAAGTGCACGTGTGACACCTGACAGATTGCCCTACTGAACTTAGATACCAGCCTTTTGATACGGTACAAGGTTTATATCATCAATTTTATTCACGCACATCTTATGCCATCTCACTCATTGCAATCCCCTCGATGTAGTGTCAGATATCCCGTTTCTTCCCTGTTTCTTGGTTCCATTCCGCCTCTTTTCTAACCCTTCTGAACTTTGTCCTTGGGGAAATGCTGCCCTTCTGATAGTGAGTGACTGGGTATGTTAAGGTGTGCACATCTTCTACGATAGTCAGGATTTGGGTCAACCTGCTCGGTCCGGGTAGGTGGAGTCCCACCTCTCAGTCACGATACAGCCTAAGGACGTTTCCTTGGGATGTACAGAGAATGCTTCTTCCAGAGTAAGTGATCCCAGAGGTTAAGCCAGAGCTATAATATCTTTGCACATGTTAGCCTTGGAAATCTACATCATCACTCCTGTCATATTTTGTTGGTTGTGGATACAATGTTTGCGGTGATATATAAAGGCAGGGACATCAGGAAGCAAGGATCTTGGAAGCTGGGAGTCACAGTTCTATCTCCAGCCCCTAATAATTCACAACCCTCCCAAATGTAAAAATGTTCTCTTCTGAAGGCTACGGAAAATCTCATCCATGACACCCTTGGCTCAAATTCTAGGTCCAGGATCTTGTCATCTAAATCAGGTTGTGATGTGATGAAAGTTCCTCTTGTAATGCTCCTTGAGTTTAGTTTCTCAAGGTTTGAAAACCTGAGACAAAAGAAGTCTGATTCCCTTCCAAACCCATCTACAATGTTGCTCCAGGTAAGGATCCTAAAAAAGCCCCAGAACAAAACAACCCCAAACAACCAAACCCACTGACACCCAATGTGATTTCCACACACAGTGGCCTTAGAAGACAGATGAGATCTGCCCCTTTCCATTTTCAAGACTGTGAATCCTCACAGGAGCCCAAGACCTCCTGGTTCGCTCTTGGAGCAGGTGGGCGTTCAGGCAAGGGTAACGACTATAAACTCTTCTATCGGGAAGATTGAGGGAAATGAAGGAGTCACTGCTCCAAAGGCTTCCGAAGTTCAGTGAGACATGTGTTGCCAGGGCCTGACACGAGTCTCTTGTCTTGCCTGGAGACGATGCCCTGGGCTCTTGCATAAGCCCCCTTCCTTTCCAACAAACGGTGACAGATACTGGAGTACACTGGACCGAAACCATCCAAAAGATCCAAACGATTAGTAGTTCAGCTCTTCCTGAGGTCGTGACATGAATCCACAAGAGATAATAAATGATGACTGTGGTAGGTGATCACTAAGTTTGGGAAAATTTGTTGTCCAGCCTCAGTAATGGACAGAGATTTGGGTTCAGATGTGGGATGTTGCTGAAGCGTCAAGCAGGGACTTGGGGCTGGGTTCTGGGTAAAAGTTGAAAGAACCTGGAAAACTAACTATTATTCCTCCACCTTGGCGGAAGCTATTGTTAAGGGCTTAAATAAAGTAAGGAAAGAGAGGTTATTTTAAGTTGAAGTGGGATTTATTATATAGTGATGGAAATTCAGCAGTAATAGTGAAACAATAGTGGAAGTGGAACATGTACTTTTAATAAACTGTACTCATAAATTGTACTTCATAAATTGACTCGTCTAGTTAAGGAGATTTGGGGCAGATTAATGAGCGTGTCCTTTGGTAACTTCTTGCTTCTTAAAGTAGTACACTGCAAGCACATTAGAATAATTTCGGTTACATTCTGAGGAAGCAGGACTTGTCAGGGCAAAAGAAAAAATAGTTTCTCATCCCCAGCCTCTCTGGTTGGCAAACAATGCCCAAAATAAGAAGGCTTCAGAGCATCATCAAATGAAGGCACTGTTGGGGGAAATATGGTCAAATTATGAAGCCAAAGGCGCTCCTTTAAAACTTTTTGTAAAAATTTCAGAAAGATTTTAGGTGATACAGCTAACTGGAAAAAAATTCCCTGGAGAATGTTAAGGGAATTCTTTTCAAAACATGTCCATTAAACAACAGAACCTCTCAGACTCGTCAGGGTGTTATTCCAAAGCGCATTACAGGAAACTTAAGAATGAGAAAGCTTTATCACCTAAGTTTTATGGGCGTGGCTATTGGCCAATACTGTGGAGCTTAAAAGATTTGTAAAAGACCCACAAAGTTTTCTTTTAAAAAAAAAGTGTATTGATGGAACGACTACTAGCTTAAACCAAAAGACCTGAGACTGGTTCCCTAACTATAATGGATTGGAAGCAGAGTAAAAAAACTTCATTGCTAAGAATCATTAAGTGCCATCTTCAGAGTGTCTTTGTGAGTCTGTAGGATATATTATAATCTTTATAATGCTGGGCTGTGAAATTTCACCTGCTAATGCCAAGTAGATAGTACTCCACACACTTTTTGGTGATCTCCAATAGAATCTCTTAGTAAACTCCTGTGTTATATTTTGCTGCAGAAATGCAATGGCATTAAAGAACACACTTATAAATGTTGCTATCTTGAATCATCAGTCATAAAATATGGTGTCCTATTTTCTTTCTTTTTTCATTGCAACTTCCCCTGCTATGAAATACAAATTTCCACTCTTATATTTGAACTTCTTCTTAACACCCTTCAATTTCTCTACTTTAATGTGCAATTGACCCTATTTTATAATCCATCACCCCAATCACAAGTCATCCACTATTAAAGTTTCTTTCTCATAATCATTATAACCTAATATGTGACATTTTGTATGACTCTAAGCAGTCACACAATCACATATGTACTTATGCACTCTTTGCTACCTTAGGAATCTAGGAACCAGCCACAAAGTCCCTACACCTTGTTTCTTAAGCCATCTGCAAAATGAAGTGTCTTGAGTTGGCATTACAAAGAAAGTCAGTAAAATGATCTTGACTCATTCTCTGTTTTTCTTGACCAGGTATCCATGAATGTACATGAGCTTGTGGGAGAAATGGCCAGTTTCACTGTTGCCTATTTGAATTTTATCCTTTTCCTTTGATTTCCTTTGTTTATCTGTGCTTTGGTCACTATTCAAAGGCATTCAACAACGTGGGCCATAGGAGCGTGTGAAGAATGGGAGTTCCAGGACACAGCATTGTGCTTATGGGGTGCCAGTGTGTACACCAGGTGTCAGTCTTTCGGAGACACTGCATGGTTAAAATGAGGAAAGTGATCACTAGGGCTGTATCCTTTCACCACACTTATTCAGTCTCTGTACTTAGCAAATCATCTGAGAAGTCAGACTGTACAAAGAAGGATGTGGCATCAGGATGCTAGGGAAAGACTCAACAACAACCTGCAACATGCAGACCAGACGATCTTACTTGCTGAAAGCCAGGAGAACTTGCAGCATTTACTGATGAAGATAAGATATTGTAACTTTCAGTAGGGATTACACTTTAACATAGGTGACAGACATCCTGCTTTTAGCGGGACAGTCCCGATTTTTAACAATTTGTCCTACGCCCTGCCACGTTTTAAATAAGTCCCGATTTTTGGAAAGAATGCACGACAAGCTAGGGAACGGCAGGAGAACGGGAAGGGAATGTACGGTTTTCGGCTACCATGTGGCTATTTCGCCAGGATATGAGTTTTATATTATTTTTGTTAATTTTATAATATTACACTTTAATAATAAGAAATTATTGTTGAGATGTGATTATCAAGAACTGCTTATCAAAGTTTGCATTGTTGATCAGTTGTTAGAATTCCACCACCATTGTTTGGACTTAATGAACAATGGCATTTTTTGGCATTGGCAACGACGGAAACATTTTGTAACTGTCTCTCAGACGATGCACATCGTACTGCGTGCTAGTGCTAGTTAAACAAGTGATGTCAACATATCAGCTATTCAGATCATTTAGGTAAGTAAATTATTTATTTATTTCATAAATACATAAAATTTTTTGAATTTAACAGACAGTACTTGTATTATTTATATTTTATAGTGGTGGCAAAAAAGTCTAGCGCCGGCCTTGAAAGTGACACTGATGACTTACATTATGGCAAATTCAGAGAAAAAAATAATACAAGTTAGTATTGTTATTGTTATTTAGAAAGAAATATAGGATTAAAATAAAATTTAAAATATGGTTACTTTATAACTATCTAATTTAATTTATAAACTAAAAATAAAATATGTTCATGTAATTATGTACTTACTTGCTGTGTTTTAAAGCAATATGTATTAATAATTTATAATATAATTTTAAATTACTTTTTTTAGATTTTTAACATGAGTAAGAAAAGAAGATGCAAATTCAACAATGATCTAAGAAGTGAATTTCCTTTTATTAAAAAAACAAAAGCGATTACATGGTAAAATGTGAGAAATGTAATGGTGAATTTTCTATTTAAGCATGGTGGGCTGAATGATATTTCAAGGCACTTGGAGACACAGAAACACAAAAGATATTTAAATACTGCTGTATCTTCCTCCAAAATACAGGAATTTTTTTGGAAAACAACTTATGGAGACGAAGAAAAGAAATTAGCATTAGTAGGACTTATGTCTTTTCGTGCTATTAATCACAATCATTCCTTCAGATCACAAGTTGTCAAAAAGTTATTCAACCAAAAATTTGCCTGTGCTAGAACAAAATCTGAGGCAATTGTGTGTAACATGCTTTCCTCATATGCATTTTCATAATTAAACAAAAATCTAGAAAAAATAATTTTATATCCATATATTTTGATGCATCTCATCATAAGGATATAAAGTTATTTCCAACTATTATAAGATTTTTTTGATTTGGAAACTGGAATAAAAATTAGAATTTTAGATTTCATTTCTGTACCCAGCGAAACTTCTGAAATAATTTTCAGTTCCATTATTATTTTGGAAAAAAACCAATTTAAAACATAAAATGATGGCAGACAACATGAATGCAAATTTTGGAGGAAAAGTGAGAAGAGGTACAAATAATATTTTTTATAAATTAAGCAAAAACTTTAATCAAAATATTATTGGTGTTGGTTGTGCAGTGCACATAATACATAACACCATTCAAACAGCTGCTGATTTGTTGCCCATAGATGTGGGAAATATTGTTATTAAAATATATTCTTATTTCTAGATATACACTGTGCGTGTTGAAATGCTTAAAGAATTTTGTGAAATTGCGGAAGTCGAATATCAGAAAATACTTGGATACAGTAAATGCGCTGGTTAGCTCTTTTGTCAGCTGTAGAAAGAATTTTGAAAATATATAAACCTTTGAAATCCTACTTTCTATCACAGGATAAATGTCCTAGAATTTTAGAAGAGTTTTTTGAAAAAGAATCTTTAAAAATTTGTCTAGAGTTTGTACATAATCAAGCAGCTCTTTTTCAAAATGCTATAAAACTTATTGAAAGTGACAAAATTTCAGTAATCGAAGTAGCAAATGAAGTTAATAATTTAAAATTTCAGTGTCAAGAGTGGTTGGAAAATAATTTTCTTCCATTAACTATCTATAATAGTATAAGCCAGCTAGAAGAACAAGGTGCAATAAATCATGCAGATATCATGAATCATGTTAAAAAGTTCTATAGTAACTGCATAGATTATTTAGAAGAGTGGATGGTACATTTCAATGATATTGAACATTTTCATTGGATTACATTAAAACTAGAACTTAATTGGAATGATGTGCAAAAATCATTTGATCATATTATTCAAAATTTCCCATATAGTAATATTTCTGAAAATGGTATTTTTAATGAGATGTCATTATTACAAATATATTGATAAGGTTAAATCTTGGGCATCAGCAAAAATCACAATGAGAACAAATGATTAGACATATTTCATCATTTTGAAACAAACCATGTTCCATCAATAATGCACTAAAAATTGTGGAACACACGCTGTCCTTACCAGGAACTAATGCTGTGACTGAACACATTTTTTCTACGGTATGTAATGTGTGGACATCAGAAAAATCACAATTAAGTGTTGAGACTTTGAAAGCCATTTTATGTGTGAAATATAATTTAACAAATTCTTGTGAAAAATTTCATGACCTTTTAAGCAATGACAGCCATCTACTAAAAAATTCATTCAAATGAGAAATATGCCAAAGAATAAAATACTATACATATTTTAATATATTTGTAAATTGTACTTATGTTGAAATTTTAAAAATATATCTTACAATACTATTTTGCGTTCTATGAAAATTTTTGTTGTTCCATATAGACCAAATTTTTAATCAAGAACACTCCTCCTCCTCCCCGTCAATAGTGTCCCGCTTTACCAATGTTAAATCTGGTCATCTTACTTTAACATCAAGAAAAAATTAAAAAACACTGCCATCCAGTCTATTCTAACTCATTGTGGCCCTATTTGAGTTTCTGATTTATTCTGAGTTTTCTGTTCTGTTCCATTGGTTTATGTATCTATCACTGTACCACCAGCAGGCTGTTTTGACTACCTGAAGTCTATTTGACTGACTATACAGTAGGTTTTGAGGTTGGAGAGTGAAAAGTTTCTATTTTGTTGTTGTTCTCAAATAATGATGTGTATATCCTGAGTCTCTTTCCCCTTCTTATAAAGTTGGTGATTAGTTTTTCCATTTCTTTAAAGAATTATGTTGGAATATGGATGGGAATTGTATTATATTTATGCTACCCAAGGCAATTTGGAAATATAATGCAATTGCCATCCAGATATCAGCATCATTCTTTAAAGAAGTGGAAAAACTAAACACCAACTGTATTTGGAGAGGAAAGAGACTCAGGATGTACAAATCACTATTTAAGAAGGACAAAGTAGATTGCTCTGGGTAGCATGAGGAGTCTTGATGGTGTAGTGGTTACATTTGGGGCGGCAATCTGCAGATTAGCAGTTTGAAATCACCAGACACTCTAAAGTAGAAAGACAGGATTTTCTACTCTTATAAAGAGTTACAGTCTGAAAGCTCACAGGTGCAATTCTATAGGCATTGATTCAGTGGCTGTTTGTTTTTTGGTTTGGGACACTATCAACATTTTCACAATGTTAAGTTTTCCTATCCATGAACATGGAGCATTCTTCCATTATGTAAATTTATTCTTGCTTCAGTTTTAGCAGAATTCATGTTGTTCTTATAGGGACTCTTTTCAAACTGAGGTGTAATCTTTCTTAATGCCTCATACTAGTTCTTGTTTAGATGGGTCAATATGATTTTATGCTGGTATAAACATTTTTCAACCTATGAATGAATAATTTTTAATAATATACATTTATTATGAACATTTTGAAGAACACCCTAATATTTAATATCACTTTTGTGAATTTAAACATTCACATTATTTTAAAACTTTATTTGCCCAAACAAAACAGTGATTTTATAAGTGGGTTCTGAAACTGGTTAAAATAGTTAATTTTGGTTCTTCTTACAAGAAAAAAAGCCCCTCCACCCCACCCCCCCCACACACACAAACAAATCCTACCCTTTCCCCTGCCCCCATGGAAGGGAAAAGTCAGCATTACTATACAGTGTTTTCACGGTATGATAACTAATGAAGTGTTTCCAAGTACCAAAGAGCTACAGTGTAGTAAAGTTGAAATCAAAGTCCGAATGTGTATAAATAATAGGTTTAGAATGGAGCAAGGCAATTCTATCATGTATTGCAACTAAATATCCTTTCAAACTTTCAAGCTCAGTATGTCTTATGTTTAGCTTGAAAAAAGAAAACATCATGCTGAATTTAGCGTCAACTCTTAGGGCTGCTGGACTTGATTATTGGACTCTCAGCATGAGCTTGACTCCTCACAGGTTGGATAACATTGAATCAGTTGTGTGAAGCCTTTGAGTTTTAGAAACCTTTTTTTCTGTGTGTGAATTGTGGATAACAGTACCAATATTAAATGAGGTGGTGCATGTAGAGTTTGTTAGCCAGACAGAATTTTAGTAGAGAGGAAACAAATACTATTTTTTATTCCCCTTCTTTCAAGATTGCTACATGTGCCATCATTAGAGACAGGAAAAATATTAAATAAGATTAATTCAAAATCTGCATATTAACAGCACAATTTTGCACAAGTATTTTGGACAAGAGCTTTGGATGAGAATGTTGATAATGCTGGCTGAAATGAGGTATAGAGATTCCCTCTGGGTGTTGTTGATTTAAATGATTTCTACCGTCCATTTTTGTTGATCATTTGGAATTGATCACCATAATTGAAGAACACAACTTAATATTAAATAGCTAAATAAAAGTCTATCTGGCTCCTCGTATTGATTTGCTCAGTTGGTTTGGTATTAGTTTTGAGATTATACGCACTGTGTAATTAATAGACTGTTAGGGAATACAATTAAAAAAGAAAAGCCAGTTTCAAATGTCAGAGCTCAAGCAAAGATTGAGAAAATAACTTCAAAATATTTTATGGGGACTTAGTGACATAAAAATAAAGAAACCTTTTAACGTAAGTCATTGCTCCTCATGGCAGACAAGGTATTACATTTTATTTGCGTCTTAATAGCTCATCCATATAGATAAAAGGTTGTTTAAAAATTGTGCTGAAAACTACAGGTGTCAGTTTTCCTAATAAAAAATCTGCATTTTCCCTGTAGTTTCTGCCCTTCTCCATACAAGCTCAGGAAAAATAAATTAAAATGTCTTTCCTTTCACGTGCAGGGTTATTATGTTCATTGCGATGGTAGGGAAACACTATCCACCACTACTACATGGGAACACGGACTCTCATTGTTCCTAGGATGAGAATCTCTAAAAGGCTGCTTTTCGTGGGTTTATCCTCGGTACTTGTTACTTAAGAAAAATTGGTGACCAGATGATAGAAACCAATCATAAGATGGTAATTCACCAGGAAACCAAACAATAGCATGGGTATGTTGATCTACAGGCTCAGTGACCTTTTGTGTTTGTTTAAACAGCTTGTTTTAATTAGTAATGGATATCGCTTACTCTTATGAACATTATTGACAATTGAAAACAGCACCTTATAAGCTGAGGAATTGGAGACATTTAATAGGAGTGTTTGAGTTCAGTCTCTTTAGAGGTTGCTTTGTTGTTGTCATAATGCTTGAAGTTAATGGACAACGAAACGGATGGCTTCATGTGTCATGCACTGGGCGAAGAGGGCTGACTAAAAGCCCTTAGTGTCTGGGGAAGAAAGACAAAGGCAGAAAGTATCGTTTCCAGATGAGTCTCATGATTCCTCAAACTCTTTATTAGCTTGACAGTCAAAGTCAAGGCTATGAATGCAAAGGTCAGATAGTGAAATTTTAGCCAGGTTTGTTTTTTCATTGAAAAGGTAGTGTAAAATTATCTAGAATGCCAATGTTATGGGAATCTAAGAGATGATCCGTTGAAAAACAAACTTAATGTCTTGATGTTCTAAGTGACAATTTTACCTGTCCAACTAAACGGAAAGTATATAACTTTTCCTATCATATACAATTGAACATTGACTAAAAAGAAATGTTGGATTATGCTTATTTCTGGAGGTGCTTCAAAATACTTCAAAATAATTCTACAGCATTGCTGTAGAAAATACAGTGATAATATTTCATCCTGAAATCAGATAAAAATGTATTTTCATCCAATGTAGCATCACGACCATCAACTTCGTTCTTGTCAAATGATTTTAATGTACGTTGCAGAGCCATCATCTTTCCTAAATATAATATTTCAAAGTAGCCCTAAAACTAATTTCATAGATCTGGGGAGTCATTTCATGAAGGACCCACATCTGTTCTTGGTTTTTTGTGCTCAAAATGTAGAGAACCTTTCAGATAGGTGTTTATGAGATACAGGATTTGTTTTTGCTTTGTTTTTCATTAGCTAGTACTTGGTTGGCCGTAATTCTTCGATATCTAATGTTACCATAACAGAAATAACACGTGTGGGTAGCATTAGCACATATATATTGTCTCACAGTTTAGAAGACGAGAGGTCCAGGTTTGAAATACCAGCTCTCAGGGAAGGTTTTCTTCTTTTTGTGGCCTCTGGACGGAGGGAGGTCCTAGTGGCTTCAGAACTTCTGCTTCTGGGGCCATGTTGATGGGGCTCGGCAATGGTCACAACACCTATTGTGTGAATGTATTGATCAACATATCCATGCTATCGTTCTTTTTCCTTTTCTGGGGTATTATCATTTTATGATTTGTTTCTATCCTCTGGTTTCCATTCTCTGTCTTTTTAAAGTAACAAATATAGAAAACAAACACCCAAAGCAACCTTTTACATTGCAAAGAGATGGACTTCAGGACACTCAGCACCAGTTCTGTGCTACTAACATAACAAAGACAGCCTCCCACTAAATGGGGTTACAACCATAGGCCTACTCAAACCCAAATCAGGCTCACTCATCAAATGGATTCCAGGTAGCAGTGTCCCTATAGGACAGGTAGAACTGTCCATGTGGGACTCTGAGCCTGTCACCCTTTATGGCAGTAGAAAGCCTCATCTCTCTCATGAGGAGTGGCTGGTGGTTTCGAACTGCTGACTTCGTGTTTAGTAGTCCAATTTGTAACACACTATACCACCAGGGCTACTTAATCAAAGGCAAAGTGTTTAGAACTTGGATGACACAATTCAACACATAACAAATGGCAAAGTTATTTCCTTAGGAAATTCAACTCTCTATCCTGATACCTTTTCTTAGATTCAACACTACAAATTCTTGTCTTGAATTAGTATTAGGAAATGCAAAATTAGACCACCCTACCTAATCCTCGCCAATTTTGATCACTGAAAAAAGATAGAGCAGAGAAGATGAATAACTCATGTGGTCTCATTAGATGGACAATTAGGCGCAAATTCTATTCTGATTTGATTTTTATCTCTTCTACCACAATATTTTTACAAATGGTGGTTATAAAAACCTGGTATGCCTCTGGCTGGGTTATTTTCCACACCTGGAAGAGGGTGGGGTGAGTGGGGTAGGGTATGGGTTTAAAATAAAAGTAGAATCCCCAACAACAACAAAAACCCAAGCAAATAAAAATACTTCCAACCAACTCTTATATCATCTTTAAAAAAATCATTTTATTGGGAACTCTTACAGCTCTTATAACAATCTGTGCATCCATTTTATCAAGTACATTTGTACATATGTTGCCATCATCATTTTCAAAACATTTTTTTTCTACTGAGTCCTTGGTATCTGCTCCTCTTTTTCCCTTCCCTCCCCACCCCCTACCCTCGTGATCCTTGGATAAAGTATAAATTATTATTGTTTTCATATCTTACACTGTCTGCTGACTCCTTCACACACGTGTCTGTTGTTCATCCCCCAGGTGGGTTAAATGTGTCGATCATTGCAATCAGTTCCCCTCTTCTCTCTCTTCCCCCACCCCCCGCACCTACCACCCACCCTCATGGTATCACTACTCCCAGTACTGTTCCTGAGGGGTTTCTCTGTCCTGGATTAGTGTGTCAGAGCTCTGTCTGTACAGTGTGCATCCGCTGCTTTAGCCAGACTTGTAAGGTAGAACTGGAGTCATGATAGTTGGTGGTGGTGGGGATTATACTGTATCTTATTAATCACTATTAACATTTTTCTCTTCCTTCATATCTTATAAGGAGCCCTGGTGGTGCTGTAGGATAAGCACTGCACTGCAGAGTTCAAAGTCACCAGACACTCTAAGGGAGAAGGACGGAACTGTCAGCTCCCACAAAGATACACATCTAGGGAGCCGGTTGACTCTGTCCTAGAGGGCCACTGTGATTTGGAATGGACTCCATTACAGTGCATTTTGTTAGATTTATACCTGAAGGGCCATTGTGCATTGTATCAAATGAAGTAGACACTGATCATATGTGCCAACTTAAATTTAAAGGCAAATTAATTAAAACAAAACAGTAACTCCTCAAGAACTCTAGTCACATGTCAAGTGCTCAGTAGACATAGCTGAGTAATGGCTACCAAATTGGATTGTGTAGATACAGAGCATTTCCATGAGCACAGAAAGTCCCTGTGATCACAGAAGATCAAAAACAATGTCGTGTTCTACTGTTGAGTACTAATGATTGTACAGGAAAATATATGCATTTGGCTGTACGTGAATAATCATACTTGTAGATTAACTCAAGACACAATAAGGAAATGATTGCAATAGATGCAAGCCATGGATTGTGTTAGGATTCTCCATAATGCTTCTGGGTCAGATAACCCTGCTGGGATAGAAAGAAATTATATGAGAAGTCCATGGGGAACAATCAGTGTGATCACTAAAGATTTAGGTAAAGGATGGGACAGACCCAAGACACTACATTTTCCTACCCTCCCAATTAATTTTCTCCCTCCTTAAGCTGTTTGGAGCCCTGACGATGTAATGTTACTTGTTGGGCTGTTAGACACAAGGTCAGCAGTTCAAAAACCATCAGGTGCTCATAGGGGGAAAGATGAGGCTTCTACTCTTGTAAAGCCTCTTTAGAACCCCACTGGGGCAGTTCTGCTCTGGTCTACGCTCACTATCATTGAGTCAATGCTGATGCATAGGAACCCCCCTGGGGGTTCTGAGATTGTAAAACCCAGTCTTTCTCCTGTGGAGCTGCTGGTAGTTTGAACTGCTAACCATTTTTATTTCACCACACCCCCAAGCTCATTCGCTCTGTGCGATAACTGGAATCAACTCTATCACAGTGAGGGTTTTGTTTGTTTGCTTGCTTGTTTTCATAAACCATTCATTCCATTTCATTCCCTAAAACTGAAAAATCTACCCCAGAGGTAAGCATGTCGTTATTTAATGAGATTACGTGTGCATTAGTTTAAAATTGTCATTCATCAGCAAGGAGGCTTCTATCTTTTTAATATGATTCCTGCTGTCCTCCTGTCCACCAAGAATGTCTTGGAGCTGGTGTCACCAAATTATTCCCTGATCAGGGAGACAAAGAGTAGCATGGAGGGACTGGAAACCTTATCTTGTGTAATGACGCTGTTAGGGTGGTGTTGCAGCCCACCGTGGGCAGAACCTTGTACATGATTCTGCATCCTCCCTCTGCCCATTCTTGATCTTTGGCTTGCACATCCGTGTGCTTGTTTGGTTTTGTGGTGGTGCACTGCGTTTTCTTAGAGGGATTCTACCCTAGGAGACTGACCAGTGGGCCACATGTGTTTTGGCCACGAAGGGTCTATCCACTTTTCTAGAACAAGGATAAAGCTCTGCTTCCCCTCGCGGTCATTAGAGTGTGATCTAAGAAAAATAGAGTTATAGAAAAGTGCCTGCGGGGATCAGGTTCAAATAATTTTAGCAAATAGTGTGTCCTTGCCCTTTAAAAGAGGCCTCGGTTTTATGTTCAGGTATTGAAACTTCTCAAGGAAACAAACCCAAAAAATAGAGGGCGGGGTGCTTTAGCTCTTTGCCATCCTATGCGCCAGCAATTAGGGCCATATACAACTTTCAGGGGTCAGGATAAGCAGTGATTGTCTAGTGAAACAAAGTCCATGCCTCGTGTTTCGCTGGACCTACGTATCATGGAACTGTCGGGGAAGAGAACCCAGACCCTTCCCTCTGGCGTGCTGACGGACTTAGGAGAGCTACCTGTCTGCACGTGCACAAGCCACTGTTGAGGAATGGCGAAACTTTCAACAGATGCCACAATTTTGCTTTCCCCACTGCTTTCTCTGCTGACTTGAAAGAAAACCTCTCTCCGTCAGGGGAATGGCATGAAAATGAAATCAAGGGTCAGGGCTCGGTAGATCAAAATTTACATTGGAGCTTTCCACCAGGCACCATGAAAGCCCATTTATTCCTCTGCTTATTTTTTCTCCAACTAAGAAAGCTGATAAACCCTCTGGAGGTCCCTGCTGCTAGAACATCTATTTAATGTGGAAGATGGGGCCCGATTCAATGCTTCTTGCAAGGTTTTCAAACTGGTTTTGAGGCGCCAATAGGCCACTTTGTTTTAGGAAGAAGCATCTGACATTTAGAATCCTGTCCCCCAATGTGTAAAGAATCGAGGGGGAAGAGCGGTGCCCTCACTTGGGCTGATGCCGTGCTAATTACAGAAATGTAAAGCACAGCTGTGGTCACACAAGCTCATCAAGGAGAGATGTGTTTGACCCAGAAAGCAAAAGGACTGAAAATGCTTTTCATTTTTATTCCTTGCGTATTGTCTGTCAGATCCTTCTGTTTTGCTTAATTATACACTCTTTCCCTTAAAAAAAAAATGTACAAACATGTTCCATCCCCTGCATGAATGTGAATGAAGTGTCCTCTAGGCTTGTGGGTCACCACGTGGCTGGAGCTCACAGGCCAAACAAAGTTTCTTTAATGTAACTTTATGTCAACTGATATTGAACTATAAGTCCTTGTGGCACTGTGGGTAAGGCGTACTGACTGCAAGGCTGGTGGCTCAAAGCCCCCAGCCACTGCATCGGAGAGAAATGAAGCTACTAGTTCCAGTAAAGATTTCATCTTGGACACCCTAGATAGGGTTGCTTTGAGTCAGGATTGACTGAATGGAAGGTAAAAAGAAAAGAAAAGGCTCTTCTCCCTTGTTCCAAATGTTGACCAGCCCTCTCTTACTCCAAACCAATCAAAACAAAATAAAAGGGAATGTACACCGTCCATGGAAAGTTTAATTTTAGTTCAACAAAGGACTCCAACATAGTTTATTTTATGCTTTATTTTCCTGGTACCTGGTCCAGGTTTAAGCCACCTGCATCATTAGCTGATGCTCCGCACGTCCAAAGAGCTTTGCTGGTGCTGTTGGGTAGCATGGAGCTGCTAAGTGCAGGGTCAGAGGCTCTGCTCTGCTGGAGAAAGACGGGCAGTATGTGTCTGTATGGATTTATAGGTCTGCAACCCCCGCGTAAGATCACTATGAGACAGAATAGATTTGATGGCAATGGGTTATTGGTACACTTGTTTTCTGCTAATGTAGGAACTATGAGAAGAACATAAATAGAAAAAAATGGGGGCAACATAAACTCAAAGACGGAAACTCACTGCCATCAAGCTGATGCTGACTCCGAGCTACTTTACAGGACAAGGTAGAACGGCTGCCATGAATTCCGAGACTGCAGCTCTGTATGGGAGTAGAAAGCTTGCTCCTTCCCCGGGGAGCAGTTGGGGGTCCCCATTGCTGGCCTCGCTGATGGCAGCCCAGAGCATAACCACCAAGCCATCAGGTGAGCATATGTTAGCTCATGCAATCCTTTTGTGAAATAAGCATTGTATCCTTTTCAGAATGTTGGAGTGTAATCAGAAAATTGTTTTATTGCTTTCAGTGTTTGCTTATATAATTTAGAAAGTGAAAATCAATGATACAGTAAAGATGTATTATAATGATGTATTATTGTTGGCTGATAAAACTAAGATATTTCATTTATGCTTTAGGGGTTGGTATGATTTGGAATTGACTCAATAGCATTACAGTTTTGGATGTGGTTTTTGTATCCTGGTTATATAAGCAAGGTATTGTTACTATTGCTACGAGTAGTAGACATTTTTAAAAACACATTTTCTAAATACCTTAAATGCTAACGTATCATTTACCTATTAGGAAAGAATTGCCACCATATGTAGCTTTGTAGTTTGTTTTCACAACTACAAACTACAAAACTCTTGAGAATTCCATTCATATTGGTGGTCATTGAAGATTTGTGCATGTTGTAATAATACTCTCACAAAAAACTTAACAAGCTTACTGCTATTGAGTCAAATCTAACACACATCTTATGGACAGGGTAGAACTGCTCCTGTGAGTTTTCAAGGCTGCCAGTCTTTCCAAAGCTAAAAATTGACAAACAGATGACAATATAGTACCTTACGAAGTCCCTGTGAGTGCCTAGTTCAAAGAAAGCCATGTTAGCCTGGGTTCTCTAGAGAAGCAAAACCATTGGTGCTTGTAGGTATATGTCTAAGGAAAGATATTTACATTAAAAATGTCTCACAGTTGTAGAGTGGGTAAGTTCAATCTAGTTCAAGTCTGTGGGTCCGAGGTAAGCTAGAGGGTTCTGTAGCGTCAGGGTCTGATGAACAGGAAGCAGGAAGACCAGAGGCTGGTGGATGCAGAGCTAAATGAATCCGAGGTTGGCAGCCTTCTGGGGGCTCTGGGCTCGGCAGGCAGTACAACAGGAGGTTGAAGAACCAGATCCCATAGAAGAAGGGAGCTCATGTCTACACAGTGTCAGTCTATACTAAGAGTAGGTCGCATCCTGAAGGAAAGCTCCCTCAGTCATATTACGGCTTTAACTAGACCAAGGAGGTGCTACTCTACCCTATTTTTCTAACACCCAGGCTGCTTAACAGAAGATGCTATCACATTAAATCATAACCATGCTAGGTCCTATCATGGGAGAAGCCTAGCCCAGCCAAGCTGACATAGAATGTGATCAGAGCACATAGGAGCAAATGAAAAGGGAAGGAGAAGGAGTGGAGCACATCCTGGCCCACCAATCCCCGAGAATGATGCTCCTGCTCAGAGCAGCCAATGCACAGAGAGGACCATAGGGCTGAACACACCACAAAACAAGACATCCCTCACTAACCCATATCACCGTGAGGGACAACACTGGGGCACAATGCGGGAATTGTGCTCGATGTGACCCCACCACACCATGGCAAAATGCTAAGGGCATACAACAGAGCAGCAAGGGGAGCAAAGCAATGAAGTCCTGGGAATATCAAAAATAGATTTGGGGGCCAAGGCATGGCACTCCATCAGACTCAACCAGAAAACACTCCTAAAGGTCAACAAATAGACCTTGGGCTATTTATAAGCGTTGCTCTTTCTTTCTTTCTTTCTTTCTTTCTCTTTCTTTCTTTCTTTCTTTCTTTGTCATTGGGGATTTGTTGTTGTTTTGTTTTCTTTTGTTATTTTGCTCTGTCTTGTTTTTTTGTGCTTATTATTGTCTCTGTATGTATATCTAGATAACATAGGAGGATAAACAATTCAGGGTAGAAAACAATGGAACTAACAGTTCCTGGGGGAACTTGGGAGTGCGGGAGGTGGAGGAAAGGAAGTGGGTGTTAACAAAACCAGCAACAAGTGATCTAAAATCAATGGGGGAGGATGGCATAGGATACCTGGTAGGGCTTGATCAAGGGCAAGGTAACCAAGAGGAATTACTGAAACCCAAATGAAGGCTAAAGAAGAAAGTAAAAGGAAATAGAGGAAAGAACTAAGAGGCAAAGGATATTTATAGAGGCCTAAATACAGGCATGTACATAAAAATATATTTATATATAATAATAAGGAAATAGATCTGTGTATTTATATATTATCAAGGTAGCAGACAGACATTGAGCCTCTACTCAATAACTCCCTCAACACAAGAACACTTTGTTCTAATAACCTGGCATTCCATGATGTTCACTTTCCCAACACAATCACTGAAGACAAAATGGGTGCATACCAAATGTGGTGAAGAAAGCTGATGGTGGCCGGCTATCAAAAGACAGAGCATCTGGGGTCCTAAAGGCTTGAAGACTAACACGCAATCATCTATCTGAGAAGAAACAAAGCCCACATGGAATAAGCACACCAGTTTGTGTGATCATGCATGATGTGTCAATGGGATTAGGTGTCAGGCATCAATGACCCAGAACAAAAAATCATATCGATGTGAATGAGGGAGACTTTGGATCAGAGACCCATAATCCATCTGTTGACAATTGGACATTCCCTTCCAGAAGAGTCACAAGGAAGAGTGCAGTGTAGCACCTGTGAAACATACAGCTTTCCGCTAGTTCTTTATGCTCCCTCCCCACTGCTATCATGATCCCAATTCTACCTTATAAATCTGGCTAGACCAGAGCATGTACACAGCTACCTATAAAAGCTGGAAACACAGGGAATCCATGACAGATAAACACCTCAGGACCAATTATGAGAGTAGTGATACCAGGAGGGTAATAGGAAGATGGGGGGGAAGGGGGAATCAATCACAATGATCCCTGGGTGATGGATAACAGAAAAGTGGGTGAAGGTAGACATTGGTCAGTGTAAGACATGAAAAAAAAATAATTTATAAATTACCAAGGGTTTGTGAGGGAGGGAGTATAGGGGAGGGAATGGGAAAAATGAGGAGCTGATACCAAGGACTCAAGTAGAAAGAAAGTTTTTGGAAAATGATGATGGCAACAAATGTACAAATGTGTTTGACACAATGGATGCATTTATGTATTGTAATAACAGCTGTATGAGCCCCCCAATAAAATGCTTTAAAAACAAAAACAAAAGAACCCTAACTTTAACAGCAGGATTTTCATTAAAATTACATTAAAATGTATGACTATAATTATATGTATCAAACATAAAAACGGAATACTTATATATATTTAGTATTTTTAGTGAAGTAGACTTATATTTTTACCAGAGAGGAATCTATAATTTGTGCAAAATTAATTGATGGACACAAAATCAGAGATATTGATAAAATTGCAGTAAGGTGTGTATTGTTAGTTTCTCTACTTTCACATTTGTAAAGAATAGTTTATATATTTGACCAACTGAAACAGGGTTGAACAAGAATACAATTTTTGAAAAGTGGATACTTGAAGACAAGAATTAAGTTTTGGTTAACTCAAGGAAATAAAAGGCTATTTGAGTTCTTGGGTGATACGAGCTATGAATGCACTTGTGGCTAACCAAAGTTTGGAGGTCCTTGTCCACCCTTACGTACCCCAGGAAAAAGACCTTGTGGTTCCCTATGGAAAAATCAGCCACTGCAAACTCACACGGGGTACTGTGCTACTCTGACAAAGAGATGCTTGCCAAGAGTTGGAATCAACAAGAGTTAGAATTCTACCATGACAGCTGATGGAATAAGCTTTTAGGGACCAGATGACAGCTTGATGTCAATGAACATGTTGAGGGTCTCAGCGAACACTCTGCTCACTTTACAATTTAGGTTTGCTCTTCTGAAATGTGTCTTCTGAATAGAACATCCCTCTTCTTACCATATAAGATTAATCACTATTTCCTTTGATTTTTTTTGTTTGGTTCTGACTCATGCAACAGAAGAAAACACTGCAGAACCCCGCCTCACCTCACAATCTTCCATAGCTGTACAATGCCTTGCCGTTTATGTAGTCATTGTTCAGATATTTCTTATTCAAGACTTGTTGTTAGGTGCCAAGAAGTTGGCTACAACTCATAGTGACGCTATACACAGCAGAATGAAACACTGCCTGGTCCCGTGTCCCCTCACAATTGTTCTTACGTTGAGCCCACTGTTGCAGCCACTCCATCAATCCATCTTGTCAGAGGCCTTCCTCCATTTGCTGTCCCTCTACTTTACCAAGCATGATATCCTTTCCAGGGTCTGGTCTCTCCTGACAACTTGTCCAAAGAATATCAGATGAAATCTTGCCATCCTTGTTACTAAGGAGCATTCTGCCTGGGAAGTAGTTATTCTGATTATATCAGTTTAGATATTAGAAAACTGAGGCTCAGTGACTTGCCTGTTATCATATTTAAGTGTATTATATGAGGGACATGTGTGTGTATATATATATATGAATATATGTGTGTGTCTATATCCCTATAGACACACACATGTACATATGTATATATAGGGGTATGTATGTATGTATACAGGGATATAGACACACATATATTCCTCCTCATATAGGGTATTTGTATATGTTATGTTAACTTAGACAAATCACTGAGCCTCAGTTTTCTAATATCTAAACTTGTGTATATATATGTGTGGGGGGGTGTACACACACATGGTGCACACATTGATATACATATACAAATACATCACTCTCATATATATATATATGAGGAGACTTTGTGGTGTATTAGTTGGGCTGTGATCCACATGGTTGGCAGTTAGAAACTACATGCAGCACCACAGGAGCAAGACTGGGCTCTCCACTCCCCTAAACAGTTATGGCCTCAGAAACACTCAGGGGGTCTCTTTAACCAGCATTGACTTAAAGGCAGTGGATGGTATAGTGGCTTACACGTGGCTGCTCACCACAGAGCAGCAGTTCAGATTCACCATTCCTCTGCCCTTGGACAAAGGTGAGGCTTCCTGCTCCTGTACAGATTTACAACCTTTGGAAACCCACAGGGACCGTTCCACTTTATCCAAGGGTCACTATGGGTGAGAAGTGACTTGATGAGAGTGAATTTTTCTTTTTCATATGAAGTTCAAACTCACATTTTCAATGGTAGAATCCATCTTGTTTCAATTATTCTAGATTCACTGATCTAAACAACCTTGAATATTGAAGTGAGAGAAACACATATGAATATATATATATAGTCATAAAGGTGTAAGAGTATAACTAAAAAAGTGCTGGCTTCCCCCATACCCTCCTCAATTCTAGTAAACACTGGATTATGGTCCCAAATTGGGATGTGGATTCTCACAGAGCACCTTGTATATCCCAGGAGCAGTGGATTTTGCCCGTGGAAGTCAAGGCCCTGTTTTCCCGGCATGCTTTCAGAAGTCACAGTGTGTCAGCCTTAGATATTGGGAAGTAGACCACTTATGCTTTCTCATGAGTACACAGACTCCTTTCCACTCAGCAAGGGGAGTGTTTAAAACAAGCCTGCAGCAAATTCCTTTTGGCCTTTTCTATTTTTATGGACTCTCTCACTGGTGTCATATTAGAATTTTTTGTCTCTTTGTATTCTGATACAAGCTTTGTGGATGGTCTTAGTAGAGAGAGCTTAATTTTCTAATACGATGTGATTGAAATATGTGGACTCTTAAAAATGAACAACTTTGTGGAGGAGTGACAATAAGCGCTGAAGTTTGAGTGAAGATTCTGATTCAAATATGTCTTACAAGTAAGCATTATAGGGCAAAGATTTTAGCAATTTCTTCTCTGAAAAGAGACTAAAATTACTTGAGCTGGTAGGATTCCATTGCCCACCTGCTGTTTCTGAGAGGCTGAAATTTTTTTAGATACTTTTGTTTTCAATGAAACTTTTGTTTCTAGCATTGCCCACTCTCCTTGAATTTTTGTGATACACTCTGTTTTGATGTCCCACAAATCAGTATAACTTAAATATTTTCCACTACCAACAAGTCAGAAATTTTTCCTAATAAACATGATGTGTTGGCGAAAGATGAATTTTAAAAATTGAATTCGTCATACAACATTCGTGGATCACTTTTTGTCTGACTGACATTATGTGCTTTCATTAACCCGTCTGATGCACTTCTAAAAACAGACTTGAAGAGAGAAACCATCTCATAACTAGGGGCTGTACTGCCTTTTAAAAAGTTGTTGTTGTTGTTTTAAAGCAAAAATCCAGTCAAGGATTTTGTAAGATGTTATATACATCGAATGCCAATTGCATTTGAAAGTATTTTGTTTAGACTCAAACAGCTGTATTTCATTCACCACAAGCCTAGAGCCAAGTAAACATGCAGCATTCGTTCATTGAAAGAATGACAAATCAATGACTTGGTTATGGTTTAAGTACCTAAAGTAGATTTTAGAAAAAACACAAAAAGGAGTAACAATTTCTGTAAATTTTCTGGGGCACTTTCTGTCGCTGTGTTACTTTATATCTGTGTCTTTTTTGTGGGAGACAAACTGGTTACTGACTTAGTGGCAGTAGAGGGTTTCTGGTCATTAGGGGAAACTTAATTTTATCCTGTGGAAATTACAATAGATCTGTGGCAAACAGGAGAGGGACTCCACAAATATATTTCCATCCCTCAAACCCGTGACTATGTTAAGCAACTTGGGAAAGGAACATTAATGTTGGAGACTGGATTTAAGTTACTCATGGGCTGACCTTAAGTTTGGCAGATTAATTGGAGTTATCCAGCGGGACCAAATGTACAAGGGTGCTTCAAAAAGTTTGTGGAAAAGTGAAATTAAAATGCAATGGAATTTGTCCACAACTTCTGAAGCACCCTCACATTTACAAAGGCCTTAAAAGTTCAGTAGAGCAGTAGAAACGATGATAGTGATGCAACATGAGGGAAAACCCACTTGCCTTTGGTGGCTTCCAGCGGGAACCAGTGACGATGGACCAGGGCATGCAGGCAGCCTGCCGATGCTGGGAAAGGAACCCTCCCCTAGGACCTCCAGAGGGGAATTAGGCCCTTCCATCACTGGGATTTTGGCCTAGTGAGCTGCATGCTGAACTTCTGACCTCGAGTTGTATGATAATAAAAATGCTATTTGAAACCACTGCTTTGGATATTTGTTGTGACAGCATGACATTTTTCACACGTTGCTCCTCAACTTGACAAGACACTCATCAATATTCTTCAGAAAGTAAGTATGACTTTAGGAAAACTGTAGTTTTCTTCGATGACTTCTCTATTGAAAACAAAACCCTAGAGATCTGCTTTAGGTAAGATAACACGACAGTAACTAGATTCACCTTTGTGCTGGAAATCACAACAATAAAAATGGAATGTACGAAAGAAAAATTCTCAACATATTGGACATCTGGCAATGAAAGACAGTGATCATCCAAGAAACAGGAAACAAAGAAAGCAAGGCCTACAATTGCCCTGATTTGCTGCTTTGAAAATATTTTACTGTTGTGGAATACACACAGAGAGAGAACCTAAGCAGAGGACAGTGGGTTGAGAGACTCCTCTTGAACTGAAAAGACAAAGTTGAGCGTTGAGGGCATACCAAGTCACCTAGAGCTTCATGGGCTTAAAACTCCAGAGAGAGAATTCTGGAGACTTTCAGAAGTTCTTTACTGGATATCTAGCTCAGCACGGAGCTAGACACGTGTGAAGAAAGCACACCTGAGCCATCCTGGAAGATTAGATAAGCAAAGGAAAGGTTGACAGCCGATTTCTGTTCAGAAGCAATGAAAGTCAGAAGAGCATGGACAATATTTTAAAACTCCCGATCTTCTGTTAATTTGGAATTCTTTACATGGAAAAAAAATATGTCAAATGCAAAGGTGAAATGAAGACTTTTCAGACATTCACAAACTGACCTAATCCATCACTAGCAGATCTGTACTTCAAGAAATGTTAAAGAAAGTCCTTTAAGCAGAAGAAAAATGATACCAAATGAAAATCTGGAATTACGTAAGGGAATTAAAAAGCACACCAAATGGTAACTATGTGAGTAAAACTAAAGACTTTAAAAATCAATTAAAATCCTCTAAAAGTTATTAATAATTTAGAGCAAAAGTGATAAAAACACTGTATATTGTGACTTACAACAAATATAGAAATAAAGGTATGTAGTGCTATCCGAAAGGCAAAGATGGGAGAGATGTAAATACGCTGTAGTAATGTTCTTTTACTATATGTGAAGTCATATCATTTTCTTGAAAGTAGACGGTGATGATTTCAAGATGTCTAATACAACTCAGAGCAATTACTAAAATAGCTCAACAAAGAATTATTGTTAATAAGCCATGAAAGAGATAAACTAGGCTGATTAAAAGTACTTAATTAATTCAACAGAAGAAAAAGAGGAAAAGGGAAACAGAACATATGAAACAAATAGAACACAAATAGTTTCATGAGAGACTTAAACCAAGAATGCAAATAATCACAGCGAATGTAAATGCTCTTAGAAAACAAATTATTTGGCAGATATTATCACATTGGACTGAAAAATCAAGATCCAACTACATGCTACACTGAAGAAACATGCTTTAAATATAAAACCACAAATAGGTTAAAAGCAAAAGTTTGGAAAAGATATATCATATAAAGACAATAAAACATTGCTTAATTATCCATATTAACATTAGAAAATATAGATTTTAGTGACTAAAATCCTTCTAGACATATAGACAAACATTTACTAATTATCAAGTGATCAATTTATCATCAAGAAATAATAGTTACAAACATTTATGCATCTTATATCAGAGCTTCAAAATTCATGAAGAAGCAAAAAAGGATACAACTACCAGGAGAAATAGAAAAATTAATTAAAAATTATAGTTAAAGATATAAACACCCGTCTCTCAATTAGAGATAAAAAATAGAAAATGAGATTTCTATATAAGACTTGAACAATAATTTCAACCAACTTGACTTAATTGACATTCAAATAATACTTTATCCAACAACAATAAAGAAATTTACATTATTTTAAAATGTATATAGAATACGTACCAAGACCTTATTCTGGAAATATGACAAGTGTAAATATTTTAAGTAGTATAGATAACTGAAGTAATATAAGACATATCTTTTGGCCCAAATGGACTAACTCTCTGGAACATCCCCAAATACTTAGAAGATAATACACCACTTTTATACCAATGATTCAAAGAATACATCAAAGGAGGAATTAGACAATATCTTATCATGAGTTAAAACAGAAAAAAAAAACAAAGAATGGGATGCAGATGAATTACTAGAGGAAAATTTACAGCACTAAATGCCTACACCATACAAAAATCTGAAATACTGACCTTAACTTTCATCTTGAAATTATAGGGAAAAAAAAGCAAATGAAAAGCAAAAGAAAATAATGCAGATCAAAGTGGAACTCAATGGAACAGAAAAGTAATAGAAAGTTTCAGAGAAAATTCGAACAAAAGCAATACAATGGATAAATCTGTAGGTAGAATGATCTGGGGAAAAGAGGGAAGATGAAAATGAACAATGGTCTCAGGAATGAGAGTAATTACATCGCTATAAACTCCACAAATATAAAATGGTAATGAGGAAATATTATGAGTAAAAATTCTCCAAATTTTTTGACACCTTAATTGAAGTGAACACATTTTTAAAAGAATTCAAATAACAAGAGCTCATTCAAGAAGAAAAAGAAAATCTACAGGCTCTATACCAGCTATTAAAGAAAATGAATTTGTAGGTATGAACCTATCCATAATAGGATTATACTATTTCTTTGAAAGATATAATATGTTTTGCACATATTATTCCATAAAATCAAAGAGAAAGTAATGCTCATTCTTTGTAGTCAAGTGATACCAATGCCAGACAAAATATTACAAGAAAAGAAAAATCTCATAATATTGCAGCAAAATTCTTAACACAATTTTAGTAAATTGAATTCAGCAATGTATTAAAGGGTAATGCATCATTACAAAAGTTCAGTTTAATAGTTGAAAACCAAGCAATGTAATTTTCTACATGAACAAATTCACTAAATGGAAATTCATGGCATATTAGAAATAGGATATGATTTTCTCGATCTGCTAAAGACCAGCTGTAAGAAACAGGTAGCATCATATTTAACATTTCTTGATTACAAACAAGAGCAGAACAAAGAGTCTTCCAGGAAGATGGCCATCATTTAACAAGCATGGAGGGAACGCCTTTACAGAGACCAGAAATCAATCAAACAACCAACAAACAAACAAACAGCTAGAGGGAAGAACTAGGCTCTCTGTAAATCAGAGTTCTTCCAGCCCGAGTCTGCTGGATCAGGTAGAGCAAGGGAGAAGGTGGTGTAGCCAAACACGTGTAGATCAGCGAACTTTGCTGCTGCTGGCTGACCTGGTACTGGTGTGCATGCGTTTCAGGAGCCACCTCCATTCCAGCGTCTTTCCCTCACCCTTGATTAGAGCCCCTGCTCACTTCTGCGGCCCCCTGCCCATGCACTAACCCCCAGCAGTGACCCACTTCTCTGCTACCCCTGCTTCCCCCTCCATCCCAGGTCCCACCTCAGGAGTCACTGGTGGCCATTCTCAAATGGCTAGCAGCTCCTTCTACCCAGTTTCAGAAGCACTCCTCTCCCAGGGCAGAGACCCCACCACCACCAGCAGCAGCTAACTTCTTCTTGATATCCCCTCCACAGGCATCTGACTGGGAGGGATCTGCCTGGCTCAGGCTCTACACTGGCCTGCCCCACCCACACATTCCAGTCACCTGGTCCCCGTCACGGCTTGCCTTATTGCGCACCAGGTCTGTGCATCACCCCGGCCCCATCCTGGCCCGTGAGCCACCTGCTCTGCCACAGTGGCACTTGCCCCCTGGTTAGTCTTTCACTCTCTTTCCCACCCATTATCTTTTCTTGTTCGCTCTTCTGTTTCTCTTGAAATATATTTTTATTATTCCTATTCATCTCTATTGTGCTTCTTAAACTAACTATATCTTCCATTTAAAAAAATAAATCATTTCCCCTCTCCTTTTCCCTTACTTCTCCCTTGCCTTTTCTCACCTCACTACCGCCTGCTGGTTCTTGGTTCTTTTAAACCTTTCTTGTACCATTGAGCTAATCAGCTACCTCCAGAGCACCCAGCAACCCAGTGTACCACAGTGTCACAGAGCAGCAAGCAATTGAACTACCCCTAAATTGGCAAGAAAAACTGCTACCCCAAACTGAACAACACCCAGACCTGTAGATTACTCTAAAGAAGTGGCCCTGGAAGTACCAGAAGGAGAATTCAGGAGAATGATGTTTAAATACCTTCAGTGGATGGAGGAAAGCATTGAAAAACTAGAAACTCCACACCAATAGAAAAAAACGCAACAACAATAAGATAACAGAATTAGACAACATGGTAAAAGTGCTGAGTAATAAAATTGAATAAAAGGAAAACCAAATTAGTGAGCTCGAAGACAATTCTTTTGAAAACACCCAGTGAGAGCAGAATCAACAAAAATATAAAAAGAATGCGAAGCAAGCCCCAGATTGGTGAGTGACATTATCAAGAGGAACAATCTGCAGCCCATGAGGATCCTGGAACAAGAAGAAACAAACAAAAAATCCACAGAGAAATTTTTATGACTGCATAACTCTTTTTAATATATTTAGATCATTGAATTGTTTTATACAAGAAGTATATGTCAATAAATTTTGTTTTTCAAAAAAGAACAGGAGCATGCTACTTCAATATTATACAAGATTCCAGCCAGTGCAATACAGTAAAAAGAAGAAGCAGGATGGGGAGAAGATTGAAAAGGAAGAAAATTTAAGGAAGGAAGACAACTGTCCTTTTTTGTAGACAAAGTGGGTTATGTAAAAAATTCAGATAACATTATACAAAAAGTTGTATAATTAAAAAATAATATTAGCAAAGTTACAAGATAAATATGCAAAATCATTTGTATTTATTTATACTACCAATGAAGAACCAAAAATTGAAATTTAAAGAACATCATTTATAATAGCATACAAAACATGAACTTAGATTCAAAGATGACAATACGTACACACAACCGTATATTGAAAAATATTGCTGAGTGTAAAGACTTGGTTAATAATGAGATTATGATGTGCTCATGATTTGAGAAGATTAAATTAAATATTGCTAAGATTTCAATTATTTCCATGATTATCTATAGTTTTGATGCACTCTCAATTAAAACCCCAACAGTCTTTGTAGGCATTGCGAAAGTCATTTAAAAGTCTATATAAAATTAAAAGGTCCAAAAGGACTTCTGCTTTCTGCCTTCAGGCATATTATAAAGCTACAGTGATCAAGACGGCACAGGGTTGAGATCAAGATCCAAGAGAGATCAATAAAACACAACTTATCTAGATAGAGCATAATTCTTTCAATAAGTGATATTGGAACACAAAATCATTTACTCCGATAAACACTTTGTACAAGATACAAATTAACTCAAAACAGATCATAAACACCGAATTATAAAACTACTGAAATGAGAATATAATATAAAATTTTTGTAGCCTTGGTTTAAGCACACGTCTTATTAACAACACGAAAGGATGACTCATAAAAAGAAGAAAAAAAGATATTTGTTTATTGTCAAAATGATGAACTCCTCTTTGGAATTATTAGAGACTGCAAAGACTAAAATAAACTCTGTTAAGAGAATGAAAAGATAAAACACAATCTGGGGGAAAATGTTGCAAATAGCATGTTTGATAAAAGACCTGTAACACAAATATATAAAGATGATTGAAGCACAATAATAATAAAATGAACAATCCAATAAAAATGCACAAAAGGTTTTGTGACAGTTACATACTCTCCTGTCAACTTGAGTGAAGGGGTGGAGTCTAGCCTGTCAATCAGGTCAAAACTTGACCTCATTTGGAGGCATGACAGAGATAAATAGCTCACTGGAGGCCAGACCCTCTCTGTCTGCCTTCCGTTTTCTGCTGTTGAGACCCTCAGAGGAGGAGACAAGTGGACACCTGCCAGTGTTGAGCTGCTTCCACTGGATCCAAAAGACCTTCTACCCACTGGCCTGTGACATTCCTGGATTCAGCATCATTGCATGTGTTGCGTTAGTCTGAAGAGGAATTTATAGAGTGGTATCAGAAATATAGGCTAGAATCTGACTTATGGATTTGATCTGGACTGAGCTGGAATGTTTTCTTAATATACAATTACTCGTTGATATAAAACTCCCTCTTACTGACATGAGTGCCTCTGGATTTGTTTCTCTAGTCAACCCGGACTAACACAGGTGTGAATAGCCCCATGTCAAAGTAGATAAGCATGCAAACAGTACTTAACCTTACTAGCTATTTGAAAATGCATTTTTACCCCCCTGAGAATATCAGTTATGCTGTTAGGTAATGCAAACAGAAGAAGTCTAGATACTTGCCAAAGTCAGCCCCAAAGATTTCTCTCTCCCTCATTATGTGGGTGTGTGCTCCAGTGACCCTGATGGCGAAAATCATAATCACACCACATCCCACGGAACAATTCCTTAGATCTTCACACTATGCATCCAAGAAGGAAACAGCGGTGAGTAGAGACTTGGGTAGAACATAATTTAGCAATCCTTGGCATTTTGAAGGATGGAGACCATAAACCACTTACTTGAGGTGAGTTGATTCCACCTGTTTGTTCTGGCCTAAGTTAACTTCCGAGAACACCTAGAGCATCAGTCTGTATCACAGGGATATGAGTCAGGAAATGGGTGTGGGCAAGACAAGGAGGGGGAATCAAAGGAAGAGAAAACAGGGGCACAGAACTTCAGCAGAATCTTTTCTCTCTGATCCCTTCATTCCCTTGCAGTACTCAGCTGTCTTCTTCAGTCCCAGACCAGAATGATTATTGTCCCATCCACGCCCCCGCAATAATTTTAATATCACCTTTTCCTATCATACCTCAAAGGTATCCCAAAGTTTCTTCAGTATTTTACAGTGGACCTAGTTTTAGGGAAGGGAATCAGAAGTTGTGCATCTTAATTTAGTACATCCCCAAACTAAAGTCACTGTTATTGAGTCATTATTGACTTCTGGTGACCCAATAGGGCAGGGTAGAATGGAGTTTCTGAGACTGTAATTGTTTATGGGAGTAGAAAGCCCCATCTTTCTTCTGAGGAGAAACTGGTGGTTTCGAACTGCTGACCTTGGGCATAACAGCCCAGGATGCAACCACTAATGCCACCTGGGCTCCTTGTCTAGTACATACAAAGTGCAATTTTGTTATCTTATTTCTTTTCTGTTTCTTGGGATGATTGAATGCAGGAATTTTGTTTGTTTTGCTCACTTTTGTGTCTGTATATGCTAAAACAATGAGTGTTATGCAGTAATTTCTCAATATTTATTGAATAAACATCTAAGAAAATTAATAGTGAAAAAGTCTTATCTTAATAAGGTTTATTTATGGATAAAACATAGTAAGCATTATGCTCTTTGCAGTGATCTTTAACATTTTCCTTTAGAGAATGGAGCAAGGCAAGAATTCCAACTATCTCTGAACAAATATTAGTATCATTCCTTTACAACAGTAGCTACTAAGTTGAACATAAAATAATAAACATACAAATACAAATATGTGGGACACAGGATTTCTCCCAAGCTGTCTCCCCCAAATACATGCCAAACAGCTGCTTGTGAATGACCATATACTTGGAGGTCATCAGAAGTAGATCAGGGGTTATTCTCCCTGAGAGCTATCAACCATCTAGAGCAAGGTGTCATCAGTGTTTATCCCACAACAAATAGGGCCCACTCCCTTCTGATAAGGATAGTAGTTGTCTGTTTCCTTCTAGGAGACCCCAAAGAGGTCAAACCTGCCCAAGGATGACTAAGGCTAGGCTGCCATCTTGAATAAAGGAGCCGCCCATCTTGTCACATGTATACCCCCAATCCCTCCTCTTCCTATTGCATGTATGTCCCTAGACCACCCCCTCTCATTACTGTATTACCTACAGCACAGCCCCTTCCTGTGACACATGTCCTCACCTGTCATTAGGGGGCTTGCATGTCCCCAGAGAATATAAAAAAGCATGGGCTAGCTTTAAAGGTCTCTCTCTCTCTCCACGTGGACCACCAACGGGGCTGAGGTGAGCATGCTACCATGAATTGTGTCTGACTCCATTTATTTCAATACTTCTATCTCTCATGCTCTTTACAACTTTACTATGATCTTTACTTATTATCGCTGTACAATTGCGCCTACCAGACCCATAATGATGTGTTAGGTACTGGCTTCCCCTGACACAAATAAAGCTAATTAAACATCTTGAAAAATAAAGGTAAAGGGAGATATAACCTAATGAGATGTAAGCCATACCACAAAACTATCTCACTGAAAGTATATTGCTTCAATTTTGACTCATAGCAACCCTATAGGACAGAGTAGAAATCGCCCTGTGGGAGTCTGAGACGGTAAAACTTCACAGGAGCAGGAAGCCTCATTTTTTTCCCATGGAGCACAATTTAAAAAAATTAAAATAAAGAAATCAGTTCTGGAAAGACATATATATTTATATATACAAATATATATATTCCACTGATCTGTGTTGTTCAGTTTTTGACTGTGGTTTTGTGGCGTAACTGTGAGTTACTGTGAGTAGGAATTGACTTGTTGGCAATGGGTATATATATAGCTCTCTTGAAGGTTGCGTGCACATGTACATACACAACACAGTTTGGATATACCGTATATACTCATGTGTAAGCCGAGTTTTTCAGCACAATTTAAATGCAGTGTTTGTGGTAAAAATAGGTGCCTTGGTTTATATTCAGGTCAGCTTATACTCGAATATATATGGTCACTGGAATGACATCATACATCAGTGGGAAAAGAATAGATTATTTATTTGGAAAATCAAAATTAGATTTCTACTTTGTACAAAACAATACATGTCAAAGGAATGAAAGCTCTGTAAGTGAAAAATAAAAACTAGAAAGCTCATAAAAGACAATATTGAAGGGCATCGGTGTAATCCTGGAATAGGAAGGATCGCCAAAAGTGTCAAAAACTTACAAGCCCAAAGGAAAGTCTGACCAATTCGACTACACCAAAATTATGGCTTTCTTTTAAAAAGCGGCACTAGACATGAAGGAGACCCATCACAGATTGGAAGGACTTTTTGAAATATTTAAATCCAACAGATGAGTCAATCTAGAATATATATGAAATTCCTATCAATTAATATTACAAAGAGTTTTTGAAGAAGAAATTGAGAGTATCAAGGGAAAACTGGAAATGACCAACAAGTATAGTAATGAGATGCTTAATGTCCCTGATATGTTCTCTAAAACAGGATGTTATACGACTTTGAGGTGATAAAACACCATATTATATACAGACAGCCTCAAGAGTATGAACAAATTGCTCTCCTAAATCTGTCTTTAAGTAGAATTTGTATGTTAAGTAGGGACAGTTAGTATGGTTTGTGTCTAATACCAGTTATTAAAATGTTTGATATAGTATATGTATATGGCATACCTTTCTAAGCATACAAATTATTACAGAAACACTTCTCAATATACAAAACATATGTAACCTAATAATGCAGTAATAATCATAATGTTTTGATGTGCATCACAAAATTGTGCTGGTTTGTTATTATGAACTTTGTATGTATCTTGAACTTAATAGAATAGAGTTTTCAGGTGTTGGGACCACATGTATATGCAATCAGACATTGCTTGAACAGATATTATATAGAACATAACTGTACATAAAATAATGTTCAACCTACATTATGATCATGAAATATCATTTTATACTCACATGACTGACAGAAAGCAAAATATAATTCCGAGTATTAGCAAGGATGTGGAGAAGTGAGGTTATGAATGACTGAAGGGATCATAAACTGGAGGAAAATCTGTAGCACTTCATGAAAAAAATGCATAATAAATGCCACAAGTGGAAGTGTACAAGGATGGTCATTGTGTGACTCTGTCTTAGCAAGGATTGTCCACTACTATTGAGTTGATTTACACTCAGGGTAACTCTATAGGAGAGGGAAGAATTATTACAATGAATTTTTTAATGAAAGCAGATTGCCTCTTCTTTCATCCATGGAGCCGCTGATGCCTTGGAATTGACCTTTTTATTAACAGCCTGTGATGGTTAGAATTATTGCAATTTGATGTACTTGTGTGGAGTTAGACTTGTCCATCCATCAATCAGGTCACAGCCTAATGATGACTCCTTGGAGGAGGGTGATCTTTTTATAACAGAGACAATAAGAATGGAGGCCTCTATAGCTCTTTGCTTTTCGGCTTGCTTGGATTCTGTGTCTGGCCCAGTGGTTGTCCTTGTGGCCTGTCATCCGTAGCAGCTGGTGGTGACCTGCCATGTTCCTGTTGACCTTGGATCCATGTGACTCTGCACCTACCAGGCTGTGATTTCCCAGATCCCTGCCTCTCTTTCCTACATTGTCCACTGGACACTGCCTGAGCCTAAGAGTCTTCAGCTACCTTTTGACCCATGGACTTGAGTTGAGCTGGTCTGGTTTGCTTTCTTGATATAAATTCTTTCTTGATATAAAGTTCTTTCTTATATTTATATGAATATAATTGGTTATATTTCTCTGGAAAATTCAGCCTAGCCCATTGTTCAAAGCTTAAACCCTTGTGCCAACACAATTTCTTTAATAGGTACTGTTGTAAAATACTGTTGAATTAGCTTTGACTCATCGTTACCCTATATACAGCAGAATTACAGTGCCTGGATCTTTGCTATCCTGACAATTTTTGTTATATTCAACTATTTTTTCCCAATCTGTCTTGAAGATAATACTTCTCTTTTTCACTGACCCTCTACTTTACCAAGCCAGAGACTGGTATCTACTGATAAGATATCCAAAATATGGGCCGATTCCCTTTGGACGCTGCATCCCCGCTATGCCGGGCTTTGGAGGGAGGAAGCACTAGCTCAAGGTAGCTAATAAACTCCTTTTGCCGCTTTTGCTTCTCAATTGGTCGTAATTATTGCAAGCGCCCAAGGTAAGTTCATCTTCCTTCCCTGAATCTAACATTTGGGGGCTCGTCCGAGATTGGGGATTGAGAGTCTGCCGCGGACGCACTGACCGACCTTGAGGTAGGAGGGTGTTTTTGATTTTTTTCTTTTCATTTGTAAAGTTCTGTCCAGACACGTCTATGGGTGGCGCTGTTAATTGGGACCAGAATACGACGACCGAGGCGGAAGCGCCAGAGCGGTCACTGGTCGGGTTCCGAGGGAGATGTGTTCCTGTTCCCCTGGGAAGGTCGGGTTAGTGTCCGGACCTTATCATGTTTCAGCACTTTTTGCCGGAAGCCATGTGGAAACCCCCACCATTCTTGAGATGAATTACCCTTCACTGGCTTGGCTTTTGCCCTACTTTTGGTCTCATTTCGTCTCTTTTGTGAGATGGAAGATTTCTGGATTGTTGGTGCACGTGGTATAACGTTGGAACTGTGAGCGTTGGCAGCTCTGGGGAGGTATGTTTTCTTGATGTGCACTGAACATTTAATTCAACTTCTCTTCATACACGAGTTTCTGTGGATTTGTTTCTCTAAAGTTCCAATCTATCACACTCATGGAGCTGTGCGAACCTCCCTTCACTCATGTCTTTAGTTATATTACTTCCTTGACCTCCACCTTTATCTCAAGTCTCATCATTGCCAGAGGAGTTTACTTGACATGCGTTGAAACGCTTTATTGGGAAAAGTAGCTGTTTCCCCACAACTTTCCATGAGAAATGGCGTTTGCTTCTGTACCATTGTGATTCAAGCAGCTTCACATATCTCAGCTCCAAATGTATCTCCAGGAGATTCAGGAATATAAAGGAGGAGGCAATTCTTCTGGTGTTTTGCCTGCCTCTAGTAAATGTCGCCTCAAACAGTTTTACTTCTCTCAGCTCAACCCTTAGCTTTTCAACTTGCTTGGATGTGAAGGAAAACAGAAAATCCTGCATTTCACGGCTGCCCTTCTGTGTTGCCTCACCCAGAGTTACGTTTGTCATTTCTAGAGTGCCCCCAGCAACTGTTTTTTCTTTGGACAGCGAGCATTCTCATTTCCCATAGTCAGTAGGTTATGGGAAACTATGAATCCTGCAGATTCCCATTCGTAATATTTACATTAAAAATGGAGCTTTATGTATCTTCCTGCTTTTGACAACAGGTTATGGTCATTGACATTGTTAGCTTATCGTCCCAATTGGCCAATAAGCACAGGTGGTGTTAATTGAAGGGTGGAAGGCTACATGCCTTTGTCAGCTTAGCTTTTCAGGTTCTCGGGTAAAAAAAAGATATCCAAGATATGTGGGATGGAGTCTCCCCACCCTCAATTCTAAGGAACATTCTTTGCAAGCACTGCTGTGGTTTTAAAGTGCCATTTAGTTCGTTTTGACTCATGGCAACCTGATATATGTCAAAACTCCTTATAGCATCCGGCACCATCTTCACGATTGTTCTTATGTTTGAGCCCATTGTGACGATGTGTCAATCCACCTTGTCCAGGGCCTTCCTCTCTTTTACTGCCCCTGTCCTTAGCCAAGCATGATTTCTTTCTCCAGGGACTGGTCTTTCCTGGCAACATGTCCAAAAATTGTGACCATGCCCTCTTTGCCTCTAAGGAGCATTTTGGTTGCATTTCTTCCAAGACAGATTTGTGTGTCCTTTCGGCAGTCTGTGGTACTTTTAATATTCTTCACCAGTGCCACAATTCAAATGCATCAATACTTCTTTGGTCTTCCTAATTCAGTGTCCCACTTTCACATGCATATAGGGCAATTGAGAATACCATTGCTTGGCTGAGGCATGTGTTAGCCCTCAGTTACATCCTTGTTTTTCAATACTTAAAAAAGCTCTGGTGCAGCAGATTGACACAATGTGATGCATCATTTGGCCTCTTGATGGCTGCTTCCATGAGCATTGATTGTGAATCTAAGCAAGACAAAATCCTTAATGACATTAATCTTTTATATGTTTATCATGAAGTTATCTATTGGTCCAGGTGTGCGTACTTTAGTTTTCTTTACATTGAATTGTAATTCAAACTGAAGGCTATAATCCTTGATCTTGGTCAGCAAGTGCTTCAAGTCCTCCTCACTTTCAGCCAGAAAGGTTGTGCCATCTCCTTAATGCAGGTTGGTAATAAGCCTTCCTCCAATCCTGATGCCATTTTCTTCTTCATAGAATCCAGCTTCTCTGATGACTTGCTCAGCATGCAGATTGACTAAGTATGATGAGAAGACATAGCCCTGATATCCAGATTTTCTCATTTTAAACAATGTAGTATTCCTTTGATCTGTTTAAACAACAGCCTCTTGATCCATGTGCAATTTCCAAAGAAGCACCATCAAGTGTTCTGAAATTTCTGTTCTTCTCAAGGCTATCCATAGTTTGAATCACCTGGATAATGATCCATATAGTTGAATGCCTTTGAATAGTAAGTAAAAAGGAAGCAAACATCTTTCTGGTATTCTGCTTTCTGCCAAGGTCCGTCTGACATTAGCAATGGTGTCCTGGGTTCTCTGTTCACTTCTGGATCAGGCTTGAACTCTGGCAGCTCCCTGTCAATGTGCTGCTGCAACTGTTTAGAATGATTGTCATCAAAATTTGCTTGTATGTGATGTTAATGATATTGTTCTAAAATTTGCATATTCTGTTGGTCTGCTTTCCTTGGAATGGATACAGATATGGATCTTTTCCAGTCAGTTGACCAAGTAGATGTCTTTCTAATTTCTTCTTATAGAGGAATGGGTGTTTCCAGTGTTTTGCCAGTCTGTTGGAACATTTCAATGGGGATTTCATCCATTCCTGAAGGCTCATTTTTGGCTAATGCTTTCAGTGAAACTTGAGCCTCTTCCTTTAGTACCACTGGTTCTTAGTCCTATGCTACCTCTTGCAATGGTGAAATGTCAACTAGTTATTTTTGGTACAGTGACTATGTATATTCTTTCTAGTGGCTAATTCTTCTGAAGCAGATAGGCTCTTCTTTCTTCATAGTCTGGTCTTAGTCTTGAGGTTCTGCAGAAGACCTATATACTCTGAGTTCACTGTTAGTGTTTGGAATACCAGTGATATAGCTTCCACCATCACAGCAACACACAAGCCACCACAATATGGCAAACTGACAGACGTGGTGGCAGCACAGACTTGGAGGTGTTAACGATGGGAACAGGTCAATCATAGGATATGTTATGATAGTATGCAGAAGTCAGAAGAAATAAATTATATTTATAACCAGAATAATGAATAGAACTCAAGGACATAGTTTAGTGAAGACATAAGGAAGAGCAAGTGATTGTAAATACACTTAATAATGTAATATCCATATTTGACTTTAATTATCAAATAATCCTCTATACATTTCAAGGAAAGTTTTATGTTTAAATATATGTATATATTATATTTTATTGGGTGAAGCATGTTTGGTGTAAAGGTAGTAAATGAAGGTAAACATAAGATAAAATGGGTGACTTCTTGAATAGGCAAGTGATAACAGTATGTCATAAAGCAGAGTATGATAACTAAATTCTATGCATCATAGGTCAAAAAGAATAAACAATGTGGGGCTAGGATTGATGACAGGCTTCAGAGACAGTAGCTAGAGTTCCAGAACCTCCGCTGCTAGACTACTCTTTACTAAACAGACGTGTGTGTGTGTGTGTGTGTGTGTGTGTGTATGGATTCAGTTACTATCAAGTATTATTTTTATAGTGCTTACAAGGATTGATCCACAGGTTTTTATTAGTTAATTTACACAAGAAGTGTGTCTGGCTGAAGCCATCGCATTTTCAATGCTATCTTATACTTTTTGAAAGGCAGAGAATGATAAAAAAATTAGAATGTTGTTGGAGGTTATGGAATAGCACATGTCCTGCAGAGGAACAAACAAGTCAGCCCGAGAAGTAGTACAGCGGGCAGACTCCTAGAGGAGAGGACAGGGAGACTTTGTCTTGCATGCTTTGGACATGTCATCAGGAAACACTGATGGCTGGGAAAGTTCACGGGTCAGTGATAGTGAGGAAAACCCTCAGTGAGATGGATTGGCACAATACTCTGAACAGTGAACTCAGACAAATCAACGGTCCTAGAGATGGTAGCAGGACGAGGCAAAGTTTCCTTCTGTTATACATAAGTCAACCTGATTCAGCGCAGGCTCAATGGCAACTAACAAACATAATGACAACAACAGTGGTTGCCATCTCAGGCAAGGGATGAGCCAGCTTGCCAGCGAGATTGCCTCAGAGCCAGCTGTTCATGCAAATTCTTCTCCACTGAATTGCTGCATTCTGTCCAACTTCACTGAAGGGAAATCTTCACATGAGAGTCTCAGACTGGAAAACATGATGTCAACAGAGTTTTGTGGGGACTATGTGAGCCAGTGGATGTTAAATTGAATAAGTCAGAATCACTGTTTTCAAGAATCTCACTGTCGAGTGGGGCAGGCAGAAACATAAATAGGTAATGAAAATCATTCAGTATATGCAAGATAGGCATAACTTGGAATTAAAACACAGAACACTTGGTATTCAAAATCTAAAATTTCACTCTCAGTCCTTAACATTGTAGAGTGACTCCCTGACAACCATTCTCCTGAGATCAGAGGAAATGTTAGGCGAAAACCCAGAGAAAAAGACAACAAAAACCAAACATTTCATTTATTCTTTATTATGTAAAACAAATGTTTTCAAAATGCTAAGAATAATATTATCATGGATGATTGAAATGCATATATATTAATTATTTACTAAAGAAAGAAAATTTTTAAAATTTGGCTCAAGTGCACTAGCCTAGGAGGCAAATCCATGGCAGTCTTAGCATTTAAATTGTGTAATATGCAAATCATGTTTCCAGATGACTTTTTTATTTGAAAATATGCAAGTTTAATTATTAAAATACCAGCTCCATATTTATCTGTACGCTAAGATGTCAGATTGGATAGTGGGGTTAACATTTTATAAATTGGTTCTTTTAAAAAATCAGTTATATTATGAAATTTTAAATTTGGGATTTAATTTTCTTTAAATTTTGTTAACAGGATCAAAAGTGGACTGGTAATTCTTTCCTCTTCTTTTGCCTTTGATTCATGCCTGGGCCTGAAATACAGCAAGCAGGCTCTTCTTTTGCAATCAGTGTCTAATGATATTTGTAGGCACTTACCTCTTGCTTGAAAATAGACACAGCAAACTATGTCACCATCTCTTGAAAACATGAAAATTTAGGGTGAAGGATACTGAGATATTCCACGGATTATATTAAGAAATAAAATACCACCACCAAGTTCTCAAGTCTAAGATTGTAGTATGACTGATAGGATCAGCACTGCAGGGAACAAAGCAAGCTATTATAGAAACTTAATCAGATGATTCTAGATTTAAATATCTATATCTATCTATCTATCTATCTATCTATCTATCTATCTATCTATCTATCTATCTATCTACCTATGATAGTCTCTGGCCTCTCCATACGCACTCACACACCCAAGTTCATCTAGACTGTGTCTTTAAAAACATTCTGTCATCTTCAAATTACATGACAAGTTGGGTTGCTGAGCTAATTACTGTAGTTGCTATCCATCGTTGTGTCAATAAGTGACACGTCTGTAAAATGTTGAATTGGCAAAGCTGTGTGATACATTTACTTACGATGGGAAAAAATAAAACTAGCTAGTGAGAGTCCTTATGCACAGACAGTATCCCATAGGATTTGTTTCCTTGTTTGCTTGTTTTTCCCTACTAGAAGGGAAAAAAAGTACTTCATTATTTGCAGTATACTTTCATCCAGAAAGCATTTTGGTGGTTAACAAGTGAATGTTATATACGACAAATTGGCAAAATAGAAGAACCAATGGGCATAGAGGGCTATGTGAAGTCAGACCATTTGTTAGGTTCCATAGCATGCCTTCCAACCCATACCAACCCTACATGCAACAGAAGAAAGCCCAGCATGGTTGTGCACCCGCCCCACCATCACTGTCACGCTAAGTCCATTGTTTGAGTCACTGTGACAGTCTTGAAGGTCTCCCTCTTTTTCATGGACATTATACTCTTTCAATCATGATGTCCCTTTTCAGGGGCTGATCTCTCTTGATAAGATGTCCCAAGTATCTGAGGCAGTTCTCACCATCCCGAGTGCTAAAGAGCATCCTCGCTGTACTTCCTCTCTGAAAGATGCATTTCCTCGCCCCCCCCCCCCCCCCCCCCCGCCGCAGTCCATTGCACTTTCAATATCCTTCACCAGCACCATGATTCAAATGCATCAGTACTTCTTTTGTCTTGCTTATCCTTTGTCCAGCTTTTGCATGTGTATGAAACAATAGAACATAACATGGCTTGGGCCAAGTTCACCTTAGTCCTCAAAGTTACTTTTTTTTTTTAAACAGTAAGAGGTCTTTTGTGGCCACATTGCCCAATATAAGAGACCCTTTGATTTCTGATTGTTGCTTCTAGGGATAGTGATTGTGGATCCAAGTAAAATTAAATACTTGACAACTTCAATATTTTCCCAGTTTATCATGATGTTGTTTATTGGTCCAACTGTGAAGATCTTAATTTTCTTTATGTTGAGGTGTAATCCATCTTGAAGACTTCAATCTTTAACCTCCATCAGTAAGTGCTTCAACTACTCCTTGCTTTCAACAATCAAGATTGTCTCATCTGTTTATAAAAGGATATTAATAAGCCTTCCTCCAATCCTGAAGCCATACTGCTCTCCCTATCGGCCAGTTTGCTCAGAATAGATTGAATAAATATGGTGAAAAGATATAATACACTACTTTGCTGATTTTAAGTCACACAATATCCTCTTGTTTTCTTCAAATAATAACTCTCGGTCTATATACAGATTCCACACGCTGATGCATCCTCAAATTCTCATCCTGTGCCATGTTATCCACAATTTTTTATGATCCACAATAAAGCACAGATAAACATATGTCTGGTATTCTCTGCTTTCAATAAAGACCTCTGTGTCATCAGTGATTTTATCCTTTCTGAACCCAGATTGAATTTCTGGCAGTTCCCTGTCAATGTGCTACTCTAAGTGTTTTTGAATTTTCTTCAGAAAAACTTTACTTGCATGTCATTAGTAATTTTTATATTCTACTTGATCATCACTAATTTTTACATTCTATTTGATCATCTTTCCTTGAATTGGGCAAAAGTATAGATCTTTTCTAGTTAGTTGGCTATTGTGATGGTTAGAGTTTACATCAACTAGATATACCTGAGTGAAGGTAGGGGTGGATCTGAAACTATCAATCATGTTGCAGCCCAATAACACCTCTTTTGGAATATGGTCTTTTGTATAAGACAGTGATCCTGAGTACATATCTGTATGTATGTATAAAGATAAATATCATATGTTATATCCCTCTCTACATTTATAACATATATATCAAACTAGAGCTATAAATATATCAATATATATCAATTTGCTATTTTAATATATTATCAATGTAGTATTATAGTATATCAAATTTATATATAATCAATATTATTAAATTGGTATCTATATTAATCAATATCCCAAATCAGTGATTGTTATGAATTTCACACACATATATGTATATGATATATTCACCAATTGTCAGTTTGATGTACTGTGATAGTTTGTGTGTTGCTGTGATGCTGGAGCTATGTTGCTGTATTTCAAATGCCCACATGGTCATTCAAAGTGAACAGGTGTCACTGGAGCTTCCTGACTAAAAAGAGACAGTGGAGAAAGACCCTCCCTGTTTTGGAGGAAGAAGCCACTGAAAACCTAGTACGTAGCTTTGAAGCATTGTCAGACACTGAAAGTCTAAATAAGGGCAGCAGAGCATTGTTGGAGATACTGTCAGAGGATGGGTCCTTCAGGTCCAAGGGTACTCAAAATGTGACTGATTTCTTGGAGGACAGTTGACCATGGCGACGTGAACTGGTTAAACTGAGGAGTGGAGCTTTTGGACACAACACAGAGTAAAGAGAAACAGTTTCAACAATCTTCTACTGTTTGGAACTTAGAATAAGGGAAATATTAATTTAGGAAACTTGGAAGTGGTCAAAATTGAAATAGAATATATGCAGGTTGATATATTAGGCAGTTGTGAGCTCATATAGACTGGTATCACCCATTTTGAATCAGAAAATCATATGATGTACTATGTTGGAAATAACACAATGAAGAGTAATGGGTATGAAGTTCATTGTTAGAAAAGATCTTGCTAAATCCATCATGAAATATAATACTCTCTGCGATAGGATTATATCTATCCATCTTGAAGGAAATTCAATCAATGCAATTATTATTCAACTTTATGTACCAACCACAAAAGCTAGTGATGAAGAAATTGAAATTCTACCAATAACTTCAGTGAGAAATTGATGAAACATGCAGTCAAGATGTAGTGATAGTTATTGGTGAATGGAATGCAAAAGTTGGAAACAAAGAGGAAGGAACAGCCATTGAAAACATGGACTTAGTTATAAAAATTAAACTGGAGTTCAAGTAATAGAATTTTGAAAAACCAACAATTTGTTTATAGCGAATATGTTTTTTCAGTAGCACAAAAGGCTATTATACACATGGACATCCCAGGTGGAATGCACAGAAATCAAATTGACTACATCTGTGGGAAGAAATAATGGAGAAGCTCAATAATAGCATCAAAAATCAGACTAAACTAACTGTGGAACATATCATCAATTTTTCATATGTAAGTTCAGGACAAAGCTGAGAAAATCAAAACAAGTTCACAAGAGCCAAAATACGAACTTGAGTATATCCCACCAGAATCTCACCTGAATTTCGAGAATATCTCAAGTACAGATTTTATCATTAAACACTGATGACAGAAGACCTGGTGAGCTGTGGGAGGGCATCAAGACTATGTTCCTGAAGCAAGCAAAAGGTCATTAAAAAGACAAGAAGGAAAGAAAAAAATCAAAATAGAGATCCAAACAGGCTCTGAAACTTGCTCTTAATCATAGAATAACTAAAGCAAATGGAAGAAAGGATGAAGTCAAGTTGCTGAATAAATTTTCAAAGGGCAACTAGAAAAGGAAAAGCCAAAGATTATAATGAAATGTGCAAGGACCTAGAATTAGACAACCAAAAGGGAAGAAACAGCATATCTGAAACAAAAAGAACTTGAGAAAAAAATTCAAGATTCAAGTTGCCATATTGAAAGATTCCATGGGCAAAATAGAGAATGATGCAGGAAGCACCAAGAGGAGATAGAAAGAATGCAGAGTCATGGTACCAAAAAGAACTTGTTGACATTCCGCTATTTCTTTTTTTTTTTTTTCCTTCTTTTACATTTTATTAGGGACTCCAACAACTCTTACCACAATCCATACATATACATACATCAATTGTACAAAGCACACCCATACACTCCCTGTCCCAATCACTCTCAAGGCATTTGCTCTTCACCTAAGCCCCTTGCATCAGGTCCTCCTTTTTTTCCCCCCCTCCCTCCCTTTTCCCCCCTCCCTCATATGCCCTTGGTAATTTATACCTCGTTATTTTGTCATATCTTGCCCTATTCGGGGTCTCCCTTCCCCCCTTCTCTGCTGTCCCTCTGCCAGGGAAGAGGTCACATGTGGCTCCTTGTAATCAGTTCCCCCTTTCCAACCCACTCACCCTCCACTCTCCCAGCATTGTCCCTCACCCCCTTGGTCCTGGAGGTATCATCCACCCTGGATTCCCTGTATCTCCAACCCTCCTATGTACCAGTGTACAGCCTCTGTCCTATCCAGCCCTGCAAGGTAGAATTCGGATCATGGTAGTTGGGGGGAGGAAGCATCCAGGATCTGGGGGAAAGCTGTGTTCTTCATCGATACTACCTCACAGCCTAATTAACCCATCTCCTCTCCTAAGCCCCTCTATGAGGGGATCTCCATTGGCTGACACTTGGGCCTTGGGTCTCCACTCTGCACTTCCCCCTTCATTTAATATAATATATATATACACATACATATACACATAAATACACATACATACACACACTTATATCTTTTTTTTTTTTTGCATGATGTCTTATATCTGGTCCCTTGGGCACCTCGTGATCGCACTGGCCGGTGTGCTTCTTCCATGTGGGCTTATTTGTTTCTGAGCGAGATGGCCGCTTGTTCACCTTCAAGCCTTTAAGACCCCAGACACTATCTCTTTTGATAGCCGGGCACCATCAGCTTTCTTCACCACATTTGCTTATGCACCCATTTGTCTTCAGCGATCCTATCATGGAGGTGTGCAGTCAATGATATGATTTTTTGTTCTTTGATGCCTGGTAACTGATCCCTTTGGGACCACTCGATCACACAGGCTGGTGTGTTCTTCCATGTGGACTTTGTTGCTTCTGAGCTAGATGGCCGCTTGTTTATCTTCAAGCCTTTAAGACCCCAGTCACTATCTCTTTTGATAGCCGGGCACCATCAGCTTTCTTCACCACATTTACTTGTTCACCCATGTTGGCTCCAGCTGTTGTGTCGGGAGAGTGAGCATCATAGAGTTCCAATTTAATAAAAGAAGGTATTCATGCATAGAGGGAGTGTTTGAGTAGAGGCCCAAGGTCCTTCTGCCACCTTAATACTTGACCTATAAATATAGACACAAAGATCTATTTCCCCAACCTCCTATATATATTTGCATGTACATGTCTTTGTCTAGACCTCCATGAATGCCCTTTGACTCCTAGCTCTTTCCTCCATCTCCCTTGACCTTCCTCCTGCCCTACTACCATGCTTCATTGCCGCCTGGGCTAGAGTATACCTCTTCTCTAAGCGACCTTACCCTTGATCATTTCCCACCAGGCCTGCCACTCCCCCTTCTCTACCCTTTGGGGTCCCATGTTTTTCCCTTGTCCCTGGGTTTGTTAACACCACTTCCTTACCCCCCCTACCCCCCACCCCAAGTCCCCGCGGAACTGTCGGTCCCGTTGTTTTTCCTCCAGATAGTTCATCCAGCCTGTCCTATTCAGACAGACCTGTGGAGTCACTAACATGCACGAAAACTAGACAGAGGAACACAAAGCAACAGTATATAACCAGACAACAAAACAACCAAAACAAACCACTGAAAAAGAACAGAACAAAACAGTTCACAAGAGAAAAGCTTGTAGTTAGTTCAGGGATCTTTGCTGGCCCTTAGGAGCGTTTTCCAGTCCAGTCTGTTGGGGCACCACGCCCTGGCCCCAAAGTCCACTTTCAGCATTCCCTGGGGACCTTGCCACTCCATTCCCTTGCTGTTCCGCTGCACTCCCCCAGTGCATTGCCTCGGTGTGGTGGGATCAGGTCAGGTGCAATTCCCACACTGTGTCTCCGGTGCTGTCCCCTGTATCGCCCTTAGTCACTGAGGGGCATCATGTCTCATAGTAGGGCCAGCCATGTTGTTCTCTCTGTGGACTGGCTGCTCTACTCAGGAACATCATCATCACGGCCTGGTGGGCCAGGCTGTGCTCCACTCTCTCCTCCTGCCCCTTCATCTGCTCCCGTGTGCTCTGATCAAATATGTCCATCTCCCATAGCTGCAGGGTCAATGTCGTCCTTTGGAACAAGTTCTTTTCGGGGGAGGGGCAGGAATCCACTTAATTTATGGTGCTGGGGCCTGCCTCCCAGACCTCTCCACCGGTTCCGTCCTCCACGCCGGGATAATGCATTCACACCTTGCGACACTGGGTTGAAGTCTGGTCCCACTTTCCCTGTGGAGATATAAACAATACCCTCCCCTTGGGTGGATTAATGCCCCATTTCTGTCATGCTGATTGTACTTACCTCAGGGGACTCATGTTGTACCTGTCCCTTTGGGACTGGCTTACCTCGCTTAGGATAATTCCTTCCAGCTCTTCCCATGAAATAACGTGTTTCATGTGCTCATCGGTGCTTTTCAGTGCTGCATAATACTCCATTGTGTGTATGTGCCAAAGTTTGCTAATCCACTCGTCTATCGATGGAAACTTAGGCTGTTTCCAAGTCTTTGCTATTGTGAATTGTGCCGCAATAAACATTGGAGCGCATATGACTGGTCGTGTTTTATTTGCTGCTTCAACCGGGTATATGCCCAGTAGAGGGATGGCTGGGTCGTAAGGTAGATCAATTTCCACATTCTTTAGGTATCGCCAGATTGCTTTCCACAGTGTCTGTACAAATCTGCATGACCACCAGCAGTGGAGGAGGGTTCCTATTTCACCACAGCCCCTCCAACACTTGTTGCTCTCTGATTTACTGATCTGGGCTAGCCTCAGGGGTGTTAGGTGGTATCTCATGGTTGTTTTGATTTGCATTTCTCTTATGGCAAGGGACTTCGAGCACTTTCTCATATATTTATTGGCCATATTGATCTCCTCTCTAGTGAAAGTTCTTCTCATTTCTTTTGCCCACTTCCTTAGGGGGTTAACTGTTTTCCTCTTTTTGCAGGTCATGATGGTGTTGTAGATTTTAGTAATGAGCCCTTTGTCTGACGTGCCATTACTAAAAATCTTCTCCCAGTCTGTGGGTTGCCTTGTCACCCTCTTGGCAAAGTCTTTCGAGGTGCACAGGTGTTTTATTCTTATTAGATCCCATTTGTCGATTTCCAGATCACCTGTGTGTGTCCCCTTCCCTGTTGCAGTGAGCCTATGTGCTCCCTGGACCAGTGCTCTGAGATTAGTCCCGATTCCTTCCTTAATGGTCCTGATGGTTTGGGGTTTGACTTCTAGATCTGTGATCCACCTTGAGTGTATTCTTTGGCATGGGGTGAGGTAGACGTCTTGTTTCAACTTTCTACATGTGGATATCCATTGTTTCCAGCACCACTTATTAAAGAGGGCATCTGCTTCCCACTTGACGTTTTTGGGACCCTTGTCGAAGATCAGTTGTCTATATGCTGATGATTTTACTCCTGGGCTTTCTATTCTTTTCCACTGGTCTGAGTGTCTATCATTGTGCCAGTACCATGCTGTTTTGACCACTGTAGCTGTGTAGTAGGCATTAAAATCAGGCAGGGCGAGTCCTCCAATTGTGTCCTTCTTCTTGAGGAGTTCTCTGCTAATTCTGGGTTTCTTCCCTCTCCATATGAAGTTGGTGGTCAGTTTTTCCAATTCTTTGAAGAAGGTTGATGGTAATTGGATTGGTATAGCATTGAACTTGTAGAGTGCTTTAGGAAGAACTGTCATCTTTACTATGTTCAGCCTACCTAACCATGAGCAGGGGAGCTTCATCCATTTGTGAAGGTCACTTTTGGTTTCCTGTAATAGGGTTTTATAATTATGCTTATATAGGTCTTTAGTATTTTTTGTAAGTATATTCCTAGGTATTTCAGTTTGTTCTTGGCTACTGTGAAGGGTACTTCCCTCTTAATCGCCTCTTCCATGGCCCTGTCCGATGTGTATAGAAACCCTACCGACTTCTGTTTATTGATCTTGTATCCTGCTACCCTTCCGTATTCCTCTATTGCTGTAAGTATTCCAACTGTGGAGTTTTGGGGGTCTTCAATGTATAGGATCATGTCATCTGCAAATAACGATAGTTTCACCTCCTCCTCTCCCAACTGGATCCCTTTGATGTCCTTCCGCTGTCTTATGTTGTTAGCCAGAACCTCCAAAACGATATTGAATAGAAGAGGGGACAGGGGGCATCCTTGTCTTGTACCCTTTTTCAGTGGTATTGTTCTTGTCTTTTCTCCATTGACTATGATGTTGGCTGTTGGTCTTTCATAGATAGCTTGTATGAGCTTGAGGAACTTACCTTCCAATCCTATCTTCATGAGTGTTTTGATTAGGAATGGATGCTGGATGTTGTCAAATGCTTTTTCTGCATCTATGGATATTATCATATGGTTTTTATCCTTTTTCTTCTCGATGTGGTGTATGATATTGATGGATTTTCGGGTGTTAAACCATCCCTGCATCGCTGGGATGAATCCTACTTGGTCGTGGTGAATGATATGTTTGATGTTCCTTTGTATTCTATTGGCCAATATTTTGTTAAGGATTTTTGCATCTATGTTCATTAGAGATATTGGTCTATAATTCTCTACACTTGTGGGGTCTTTTCCCTGTTTGGGTATCAAAGTAATGCTGGCTTCGTAAAATGAGTTTGGGAGCTTGCCGTTCTTTTCTATGTTCTGGAATACTTTGTGGAGGATCGGTGTCAGCTCTTCCCTGAATGTTTGGTAAAATTCTGCTGTGTAGCCATCTGGCCCTGGGGCCTTTTTCCTTGGTAGGTTTTTGATGACACTCTCTATATCTTCCTTCGCTATGGGTTTGTTGAGGTTCTTGATCTCTGTCTCAGATAATCTAGGGATAGATTGTTTTTCTAAATATTTATCCATGTCTTCCAGGTTTCTGAATTCATTAGAATACAAACCTTCATAGTACTTTGTGATTATCCTTTTTATCTCATTGGGGTCTGTTGTTATTGCCCCCGATTCATCTCTTATCCTGGCTATTGATGATTGTTCCTTTCTATCTTTGGTAAGCTTTGCCAGGGGAGTGTCAATTTTATTAATTCGTTCATAAAACCAGCTTCTAGTTGCGTTAATCCTTTGCATTGTTCTTTTGTCTTCCCACTGGTTTAACTCCGCCCTGATTTTTATTATTTCTTTTCTCTTGCTATTGGAGGGGTAGTTCTGTTGACTCTGTTCTAGTTGTTGGAGGTTTTGTGTTAACATATCTGTCATACGCCTTTCTTCTTTTTTCATGTATGCATTCAGTGATATCAAGCTACCTCTGATAACTGCCTTTGCAGTGTCCCATAAGTTTTGATATGTTGTATGCTCGTTCTCATTAGTTTCTAGAAATTTCCTGATATCCTCTCTGATCTGGACCTTAACCCATTCATGTCGCAGGAGATCGTTGTTTATTCTCCAATTGGTGACCCTTGCTTTTCTGGGTGCCCTCCTATTAATCTCCAGCTTTATGGCATGGTGGTCTGAGAAAGACGTCTGGATAATATCTATGTGTTTGAATTTACTCAGGCTGGCCTTGTGCCCCAGCATGTGATCTATTCTTGAGAAAGATCCGTGTGGATTGGAGAAGAATGTGAAACCTTTTGCTTTTGGATGAAAGGCTCTATAGATGTCTATCAGGCCCTGTTGCCTAATTACATTGTTTAGCTCTCTGGCCTCTTTGCTGAGCTTCTTTCCCTGTGACCTGTCTTTCTCTGATAGTGGAGTGTTGAAGTCCCCCACTATTATTGTTGTTTCCGTGATTTCTTCTGTCATTTTTTTAATAGTTTGTTTGACGAAATTTGCCGCGCCATTATTAGGTGCATAAATATTCAGTATGCTAAGTGCTTCCTGGTTTACTGAGCCTTTGAGCATTATGTAATGTCCCTCTTTGTCTCTTTTTATGTTTTGGATCTTGAGATCCATTTTGTCGGAGATTAAGATAGCCACTCCTGCCTTCCTGGAGTTACCATTTGCTTGGTAAACTTTCTTCCAGCCCTTTATTCTCAGCATATGCTTGTCTGCTTGCTTAAGGTGTGTCTCTTGCAGGCAGCAGATTGATGGGTTATGTTTTCTAATCCAATCCTCCAGCCTCTTTCTTTTAACATATGAATTGAGCCCATTTGTATTCAAAGTGATTATTACAATCTCTGGCTTCATGGTTGCCATATTCTGTTTTGTGTTTTGGGTCTTTGCCTATCTTCCTTCATATCAGTGTACTGCGTTTGAGTGGAGGGTTTCTATCCTGTCCTCTTTTCCATCTGAGACCGTGTTGTCCTGGTACGTGTTGCTGGCATGTTGGCTTCTAGATGGAGATGGGCTATATGGTGGTCTCCTGGAGGTTCTAGTTGGAGCTTGATCTTCTGGCCATAGTGAGTCAGCCAGTATGTTCTGCAGGGTCGGGTGACTTGCAGTATATTTTTTGAGTTCTTCCTTGTCCTGGAAGACCCTTATCTTACCCTCTATCTTAATGGATAACTTGGCAGGGTATAGGATTCTGGGGGAGGCATTTTTATCTTTCAGAATTTGGAAGATGCTGCTCCATTCTCTCCTCCTCTTCATGGTTTCAGCTGATAAGTCTGAGCATACCCTTACCTGCGCTCCTTTGTATGTGACTGTCTTCCTTTCTCTTGATGCTCGTAGAATTTTCTCTTTTTCCTCTAAGTTGGATAATTTTACAATTATATGCCTTGGCGTGTTCTTCTTGGTGTTTAGCTTAGCCGGCGTCCTCTCTGCTTCCTGTATGAGAGTCGGATTCTCCTTTGTTAGGTTGGGGAAATTTTCTTCCAGGAATTCCTTTGCTATCTTGGCGGTCGATTTGTGTGTTATGTTGTGTTCCGGTAGACCGATTATTCGAATATTATTCCTCTTCATAGCATCTGTCATTGATCTCAGGCTGTCTTCTGTTTCTTTAATTTTCCTATCTGATTGTTTTTCTCGCTTGCTTCGTTTGGTTTGAGCGTCCTCGAGTTCACTGATACGGTTCTCAGCCTCCTCAAGCCTAGATATAGCTTCTGTGACCTTTTGTGTGGCCTCTGCTACCTCCTCTGTTAGTTTCTGCAGTTCCTTTTGGTGGATAGTATTCATCCCCTCTATTGTGGACTTCATCCCCTCTATTGTGCATTTCATCCCTTCTATCGTTGCATCCTTATTTTGGTTTGCTTCTCTTAGCTCCTGTATTACTGCAAGCAGAGTTCTGAAGATTTCCTTTTGTGGCTGATCTATATCTGTTTCTTCTATGAGTGACGTTAGGTCTGTTAAAGTGCCTCGTTTTTCTGATTTTTTTGTTGGGAGTGATGTGGTCTGTTGATTTTTCCTTGATCCTTTAATAGGCTCCATGCTTCTGGGAGACAGGAGTAACCTTATTGTGTGGAGGCTCAGGCCACTGTGCCGTCTCCTGGGGTGGCTGGGGCGGGCTGCGGCAGGCTTAGGGCTGGCACTGGGGACCCAACAGGGCCCCAGGTGGTGAGAGCTGGCTGGAGCTCACTGACGGCTCCTCAGGGACTGCAAAGTCGAGACCCAGGCTCCACTGCAGGTGGAGTGTTTGATCTGCCCGGGCTGTGAGCGGGCGCGGGGAGGCCCCTTGGATAGCTGCACAGGCAGCTGCGGGACACTGCAGGGAACAATGGTGTTCGCTCTCCGCCCTTTTGGCGCGAAACCGCGGGGGGTAATGGCACCCTTCTTCTGCTCAGGCTCAGAGTCGCGGCTGCCGGGGTCCCCTCAGCACCCTGGGGAGGGCACCTACTCTTGTGCCTTGCGCAGGGGGGGGCCCTTGGTGGGCAGACTCAGCAGTGCGGGGCGCGGCTATGGCTCAGGGTCCGGGACAGGCGCGGGTTGGGCTATGGCTCCTGTTGGCGGGAAGTGCTCAGCGCAGGGTCCCTGCCAGGAGTGGAGCTGGCGCTAGGCTGCCAGGGGCTGGCGGGGGCGGGCGGGGGTGGGAGGCCAGCGCACGGAGGGCAGGTGGAGAGGTCCGCGGCAGCGGTGCGGGTGGATGGTCCCCCGTGGGGGTCGCCAGACAACCCGCGGGTCCGCTCCCCTGAGCTTGGATGAATGGAGGGAGGGACGTGGGCCCGAGGGCAGATCGCTGCCCTGCGGGGAGAGGGGAACTGCGGGAGAGGAAAGCTTCTCTCCCAGTGGAGATCCGCGAGTGGGGAGTGGGGAGTGGGCCGCTGGAGTAGGCAGGGCAGGCAAGTGGCTCTGGGCTGGCGTCCGGTTTGGGGATGGAGCCTAAGCCGGTCGCCAGTGAGCTCACGGCAGCTTAGTGGCCAGAGATGTCCCACTAGTCCGGTCCTCTTTCACCTAGACCCCTGCTCTGGACAAATACGTGGGGTAGGACTGGGGTGCTGTCCCAGGGGGATATTTCACTCACCAGACTCTTACTATTCAGCTACCTGGTCGCCAATCCCGCTTTGTTTGGAGGAGCTCTCAGAGTATGCGGGTGTCCCTGTCGGCCATCTTCCCCCTCTCTCCGACATTCCGCTATTTCAAGAGGTAGCATATAAACAGGAACCAATAATGATGAATGATGAAGTTCAAGCTGCACTGAAAACATTCGCCAAAAACAAGGCTCCAGGAATTGGTGGAATATCCATTGGCATTTTTCAGAAAGTTGAAGAAGCACAGAGAGCACAAATTCATTTATGCTGGGAAATTTGGTAGATACTTGGGCAATTGACTAGAAAAGATCCATATTTGGGTCAATTCCAAAGAAAGGTAACCAAACAGAATGCTCAAACTATAGAACAATATCATTGATACCACAAACAAGTAAAATTTTACTTCAGATCATCCAACAACAGTTACAGTAGCACATTGACAAGGAACTGCCACAAGTTCAGGCAGGATTCAGTAGAAGATATTGGACAAGGGGCATCATCGCTGCTATCAGATGGCTCTTGGCTGAAAGCAGGGAATAAGATGTTTCCTTGTGTTTTATGGACTATGCAAAGGCATTTGACTATGTGGCCCATAATATATTGTGTACAACCTTGATAAGAAGGTGTGTTGGGCAGGGTTCTCTAGAGAAACAAAACCAGGACACTTATGATTTTATATATAAGAGGATAGCTTTATACAGCGAGAAGGCATAGAACAGCTAATTATTCCACACAGGAGTACAGAGGACTCAGTTCAACTCTTTTTTTGTGTGTGTGTGGAACAGTAATATACTGGTAATATACAGTAATTAACTCATGTGGGTTGCGGTGTCCAAGGTCAAGGAAGCAGACAGTGGAGTCTTCCCTCACACAAGGATGACAGGTCTGCTGATAAGCAGCAGACATCAGGGCGGGTCAGCATCAGTCAGTAGCTAAGGAGCTTAGTTCAAGGGGATATTGAACTCAAGCAATGCAAGATGACAGGATCCACCAGTTGCAAACTCAAGTGATATACGCACCAGCAGTGTGGTAAAAGCAGGTCTTGAAGGAGCCTCAAGCTCAAGCTCTACTATCAACGATCCAGATCCATGGTTTGGCTTGGCCCACAGGTGATGTAGCACACAGGTTGAGGCAGAGAACCAGCTAAAGCAGCAAAGCAAGAGAGATTGGGGTGGGCCTTGCAGAGCCATTTATCTCTTTGCCCTCCAATCAACTGTGACCTGATTAATCCCAAATGTTCCTATTTTCCAGGTTGGCACAATAAATCTAACTATCCCAGAAGGGGATTTGTACATTCATCAAGAGGCAGTTTTGAAACAGAATAAGATCAGACTGTATGATTTAAAATCAGGAAAGGTGTGCATCAGGGTTGTATCCTGTTAGCATACTTTTTCAATCTGTATGCTGAGCAAATCATCAAAGAAGCTAGATTATATGAAGAAGAATGTAGCATAAATTTGAAGGAAGGCTTATTAACAACCATTCATATGCAGATGGACAACCTTCCTTGCTGAAAGTGAGGAAGACTTGAAGCACTTCTTGATGAAGATCAAGTATTGTAAACTTCAGTATGAATTACAATTCAATGTAAGGAAGACCAGAACCCTCACACCTGGACCGATAGGTAACATCCTGATCGATGGAGAAAAGGTTGAAGTTGTCAAGGATTTTGTCTTGCTTGGATCCATAACCCATGCTGATGGAAGCAGTAGGTAAGAGATGTAAAGATGTATTGCATTAGATAAGTCTGCTGCTTAAGAACTCTGGAATTTTGAAGGGCAAGAATGTTGTTTTGAGGACTAAGGTGCACCTGATTCAAGCCGTGGCATTCTCCATTGCATCATAAGCATGTGAAATTTAGACATTAAATAAGGAAGACCACAGAAGAATAAGTGCATTTGAATAGTAGTGTTGGAGAAAATATGGAAAGTCAATGTACTGCTAAAACGACAAACTAATCTGTGTTGGAAGAAGTAAGACCAGAATGCTCCTTGGAGGCAAGGATGTCAAGACTTTGTCTTACATCCATTGGACATATTGTCTCAATCCCTTGAGAAAGACATCATGTTTGGTACAGTGGAAGGACAGTGAAAATAGAAGGCCTTTAATGAGATGTATCGACTCAGTGTCTACATCAATTGGACTGGGCACAAGAACAATTGTGAGGATGGAACAGCAGTGTGCAGTATTTAGCTCTGTTGTGCATATGGTTGCTACGAGTTGGAGCTGATTCAATGATGCTGAACAAAAACAAATGTACATCATATATACCTATCATATCATACATTTAACAAAACCAGTGATTGATATATATATATGAAATATGTACAGAGAGAAATTTATAACATGAAATGTTTTTTACAGTTTTAAAAGTAGGTAAGTACAGTTTGATTCAAGTCTGTAGGTCAGATGTAAGCTGAAGGTATTAGCTGTGATATAAGTAAATAAATAATGTATTTATTTATATCACATGTTTTTATTCTCTAGAGAATACAGTCAAACAGTCCGGTAGTTGTTTTCCAGATCTTGTCATAGACCTGAGAGTACTTCCAGCCTTGCATTTATTTGGGATTGGTATTCGGTCAATGTTCAGACCTTGTCTTTTGTAAATGTCTTCAGTGTGGCTTTGAGTTCTTCCTTCAATACTACAAGTTCTTGGTCGTTTGCTATCTCCTACAATGGTTGAAGGTTGACCAGTGGTTTTCGGTAATGTGACTATTTATTCTATCCTCTTTTGATGCCTATAAGTATCTTCCCTATGTGCCTTCTGCCATTGAGTTAACTCTGACTCATAGCAATCCGACATCAGGTTTCTGAGATTTTAAAATCTTTATGGGAACAGACAGACCTTTCTCCACAGGGTGATTGGTGGGTTTGAACTGCGGACTTCGGTGTTTTCAGGCCAACACGTCACCCATACTCCCACCAGGGCTCCTTATCTTGCCTATAGGAATCTTTCCATTTGTCACTCAAGACCTGACCTTTTTCTTCAGTTCTTTCCATCTGACACATAGTGAGTTCCTCCGTTTCGGTTTCCTCACGCGTGTCTCTGCACCTTATGTTATGATACTTTTGTTTTCTCTAGCTGCCCCTAGAAAGCAAGCACGTTTCAGAGTCTGCTGACTTCCACTTTTAAATTTTAGTTTTGGAGCATTTGAATGCGCTTTAGGTGTAAGTTTCCATAGCAAATTAGTTTTACAGTCAATAATTCATAAGCAGACTATTCTGTGAACGTGTCAACAGTCTCTCCGTTTCCTTATTGCGTCCCTATCTCCATTCCCGTTTCTTTGTCTCGTTCTGCTTTCTCATCTTTGATTCAGAGCAGATGGAGCTGATTAGGGGCATATTCTTCCCAGGCATGATTGTTTGTTTAATAGACATGTCTCTTAGTTGGATGAATGGAGTTTCTAGTTTGAAGGTTGTCTTAGATTGAGAGGGTTAGGGCTTCCTCAAGTTTCGCTCAAAATCTAGTATTTTTTTAAATTAGAATTTTGTTTTGCATTTTTTACCCTTTCTACCAAGACTTTCTCTTATGGTCCTTGTCAGCATGTTCAACAATGGAAGCCAGGCACCATCTAGTTCTTCTGGTCTCAGGTTGGGGCAGCTGTGGCTCATGGAGGCCATTAGTCCTGTGGCCTAATTGCTTCCTTGAGTCTCCTTTGCTCAGAGCAGGGAGTGATCAGTAGTTACTCAACGTTTTAAAATGAATTTTCTATTGTGAGTTAGGTGAAGAGTTCACATCTTGCCATCAACTCTATAGTCAGTAGTTCAAGCGGCCCATCACCTCCATCCCCTCCCCCTGGTTTCTCTTCTTTCTCCTGCGGATCTTTGTCTTCCTTTCACGTGAGTGCTCACCTATCAGTCTTATGCTTTGCTTCTTCTTCCTCCTCTGGCTCTCCTTCCCTTGGACCCTGCAAGGTCTGTTCCTTCGGTGTACAAGTCTTTGTCTTGGTTGTTAACCTTATAGTAGTGATTTCATACAATATTAACCCTTTTGTGACTGATGGCCTTCACTCAACATCGTGTTCTCCAGGTCCCTGGCTGTCTTGAGGTGTTTTGTGAGTTCATCATTTTATTTTAGCCATGCATAGTGTTCATTGTGTGCATGCACTAACTTTTTTTCCCTTTGTTTTACTGCTGGGCATTTGGGCCATTTCCAACTTCTTGCTATTGTGAACAGTGTTGTGATGAACACAAGAGGGCATGGTCTGTGTATGTTATGGTGTGTCAGTCTAGGAACTTTGGAGAAACAAACCCACAGAGACTCATGTATAAGAGAGAGTTTTATATAAAGGTTAAGTGTGCATCAAGAAAACATCCCAACCCAGTGCTGCCCAAGCCCACAAGTCCAACGTTAACCCATATGTCTGACACTAATCCACAAAGTCCTCCTCCATCTCACAAAACACACACACAATGACACCGACTGCAGGAGGAAAGCCGAGTCAGTGAACATGTAAGCATGTCAGTGCTGGCAGGGGTCTCCACATGGCTGCTCTAGCACCCAGGGCTGCATCAGGGTAGGTCCATGTGGCTTCTCCTCGGGGATATCTTGCAGGAAGTGAGCCTTGCCAGCTAACGCAGGGAACTGGCTAAGGCAGCTGCACCCTGGTCTGACCATCAGAGAGCAAGAGACCTGAGAACTAGAAAGGCGAGGCTCACCGAGCCATTTATCCCTCCGCCCTTCAATTAACCCCACATGTGTTTATCGGCCAGGTTGGCACAATAAGCTAACTACCTCATATGGCTTTTACTTCGTTACGGCACTTGCTCAGCAGAGGTACAGCTGGCTCATTTGGGATCTCTATTCCCGGTTGTTTGAGGTCATGCCATCACCCCACAGTGGTTGTGTATATGCACAGACTCGCCCGCAGTGTATCAGAGTTCCTCTCTCTCTCCACACTCTCTCTAGCTTTGTTCTCCCTTTTCCTAAACTGGGCTGCCATTGTCGGTGTACGGTGATATCTCCTCTTTGTTGCGACTTGCATCTTCTGGATGGCTAATGATGGTGAGAATATTTCCCTGTGTTTGTTAGCCATTTGGGCATTACTTTGTGAAATGTCTTTCATGTCCTTTGTCCATTTTGATTGGATTGTTAGTGTTTTCTTACTGAGGCATTGCAGTTTTCTTTAGATTTTACAGATTAGTCCCTTTTCTGTTGTGCCATTGCTAAAGATTTTTTCCCCGGGCCTTGGATTTTCTTTTTACCCTTTTTCATGAAATATTTTTATGCACTTAAGTGTCTTATTTTCAGTAGGCTCCAGTCTCCTATTTCATCTTTTACGTGTGTACTTCTTTCGCTTTGATGGTGTGTGTCTGCCCTGCACTGGAACCCTTACGTTTCTCCCGATGATTGATGGTCCGTGTAGCTCTGGAATTTACATTTAGATCTTTGACGCATATTGATTTTGGTTTTGTACATGGGGTGAGGTATGGGTCCTGTTCATTCTTCTGCAGAAGGAGAACCAATTTTGCCTCTTCAATTGTAGAGGCTATCCCTTTCTCATTTAAGATTTCTTGGCTCGAAAATTAGTTGTCTGCCTATAGGTGGGTGAATTCATTTATGGAATTTCTACTCCGTTCCCTCGGCCTATGTACCTATCATTGGATCAGTACCAGACTGATCTGACTACTCTGCTATGTAATAGGTTTGAGGTTGGATAGTTGCCAGACCTCCTATTTTGTTCTTTTAAAGAAACTATTTCCTTATCTTGGGTCTCTTCCCTCTCCATATAAAAGTAGTCATTGGTTTTTCAATTTCTTGAAAGACTGGAGTTGGGATCTGGATGAGAATCCTGCTGCATTGTGCACTGTGTCACATCCACAATTAAAGGTTCTGAAAGCTGTCGCTCATCTATATCATTAAGACCCACTCTACTTGGAGCACACAGGTCTTCTCCAGTTGGAGTTGAGTGATTGTAAATCTTAGGGGCTCATCTTCTGGTAGTCTTTCAAACAAGAATCTCCTCTTATTCATAAGGTCTGCTATAGCCTTTGTGGGATTAGGTTTCTGGGTTCGTCTTAGTCCATCTTAGATTGTACTAAAACCTGCTTACTATGATGAGCCTACAGGTATTTAAAATACCAGTGACCAGGTTTCCAGTATTTCAACAGGTAGAACACCACAGTGTGACAAAATGACACATGAATTATGGAATACAGAGTCAGCAACAAGGTTCAAATGTACAATAAGATGCTCCAAGTGGGTAGACGGGGAAACACTTTTTTCCCCGACCTTTCTGCAAAAATGATTAAGTCACAGTTTCCTATTAACATAAATTTTCTTGGCAGTTTAATCAGATAGGAATTTCTTCTGGATTAAAATGAGTTGTTACTTTATTAATTGGTTTAATTAGCTAGCTTAAAACGTTCACCGTTGAACTAATTTTGCTAGTCTCTGGTATTCTAGTTGAACTGGCGTCCACGGCGTTCCCATTTGTGGCAGAGTAGAATTATGTTCCATTGAGTTTTCAATGGTTGATATTTTTCTATTAATTTATAATAATAATTGCTATAGGGATTACATTGCCAGAACTTTCTGCTGAGGTGGTTCTGAGTATACCCAAACCTTCTGAACATACTAACTATGGAGAGTTCCCAGGGACTCGGCCTGGGTTTCGGAGCCACCTCGTTTGAAATCCCAAGTGTTTCCTTTGTTAGTTTTGTCATTTTAGGTCAGTTACGTAACCTTTCTATGTTTTAATTCCCTCATTTGTAACAAAGATTCAATAATACCTAACCTATAGAGTGGGTATGAGGGTAAATATACATAAAGTTCTTTGAAATACACTTAATTCTCCTTTCCTTTCTGTTATTCTTAGAGGGAGAATGTGCTACTTAGTCATGCTGCAAACAAATTAGTTCTCTGTGAAAACTTGTAAATGGGGCATAGATAGCAGAGTTATAGGTACCGGTAATATTAACATCAGCTGACTTCAGCTGAATACATGCTCAGGATTGTAAAACAGACAGACTCAATCAAAGACACACATACACAGGGACACACATGAAATCGAGCCCATAATATCTTATGTGAAGATCGGTCTCATATATTTGATTTTCTAACATTGCAGCTGACATTCCCATTATCTGAAGTCTGAGTCTTTAGGTACATATGTCTTAGATATGGTGGTCTCAGAAAGCAACTCTATGCAGCCTTGTAATCAGGTAGAGAACATTTTTTTGTGTGCATTTGTGACCAATAAGCCAAAGATTCAGTCTTCCCTATATTACTAGAATAAATAATTGATTTTTACATGGATTTGAGAATTATTAGGTTGTCCAATTAAGAGGTGTTGGTCACTTGAAAAATCTGAGTCAAGTCTACTGGGGAAACCTGGAAGGGAAGTACAGGTTGCAGACTCACGGGAATAGGTGATATCAACAGTCTCACTTCTGCTAAGTACATGTCCATGCCTATCCCTCATTCCTATCCCTCTGCCTCTGTTCACATTTTTATTCAGGTGAAACTGTGTCCAAATTAGCATCCCAGGACAAGAAGGCACAGAGGCAGTCACATGGGGTGTGGAAGAATTTTGTGACATCATGGAATTATGTGAGTCATTACCTGATTAAAGGAACAAAATCTTGTAATCTTTTCTAGTTTAAGGTGGTGGAAGCACATCTTTCTCCCCTTCCGGCTATCTTTCCAAGTGCTCACCATTAGCTTTAGGGTACTTAACTAATGTGCTGTATCCTGGGAATGGCTTCATACATTGCTGTAGGACTTATCCACTACGGTCAAACTTGTAGTTTGATGAGCCGTTGAAGACAGAATTTCTTTAAAAGACCTGTCCTGATTATATTAGGCTCATATTTTGACATATATTCCCCTATATTCTGCAACCTACTGGCATTGATATATTGCCTTCCAAAAGCTAGAAAAAGGAGTATCAACTACTGTATTAAGTACATACATATTGTAATGCTTTCATATTTTCTAAGAACTAGCAAAAGAGCAAACTACAAAAGAAGTGATTCAAAAATGTCTTTTAATAAAAGTTTAAAGTCTTCAAAATATATTTGCCCCTGGAGCAAACTTTTTTCATTTAATATTGTGTCTGTTAATTAGTGCTTCAAATTTGCAAATTCTTTATTGGTTTATATCAATGCAATACCCAAAGCTCATCTCATTGCCAGATTTGAATGAAATATGATCCTGTTTATTCTATTAAAATGAAGGCTTGAAATTGTTACCCAAATGCCACAGGAATTCTTGCCATTTTCTCATCAAATTCCTCATCAGATTTTTTGTTAAAGTCACATTGTTTTAGATTTTGTGCCTTGGCATTTAAATGAAATTCAATGTGCCCCACTGGAGGGAACATCTGTAGGGACATATTATGTACAATATCCATTCCAATCAAGCAGGAGCGTACTGAGTGCCCGAATGAGGAGCTTATTCTTGCTTCACGTTCCTCTAATGTGGCTATTGAGTAGATCTATAAGAGAGGGAACATTTATAAAAATTAAACCAGCAGTGGAACACAGTATTTTAAATGCTCAAATCAAATACTTTTTAAAGGCACAATGTCAGTTCCAGTGCCTTTTCATGTAAGAGGCTACACACACACACACACACGCGCGCACACACACGCACACACACAAGTATATTTATTCGTTGCATCTGATCTGGACATAGGCAGTTCAGGGAGTGCTTAGATTATGATGATTTCAAGGCCCACGTGCCCAGAAAGCTCCCGTTTATTTGCGTTTCATAACCTCCCACATACCTCAACAGAGTCGACTCTTAGTTCAGCATGCTCTATATAAACTTTTCAATTTGCTGTCTGACACAAAACACCTGCAACTCGTGCCATGCCCAAATGGGTACAGGATAGGGACAATTCCAGGTCCATGTCTTTTCAGTTAGAAAGAGGAAAAGTTATTATTTCAATAATCTAAATGATTGTTCCAGATGGTAAAGTGTCCAACTGAGACTCTTTTAAAATGGAGATAATTATTATACTGACCTTCTATGACTTTAAGATATGTGGGGATTAAAAAATGTATATGTGCAAAGCACTTAAGACATGGCACATGATAAGTGTCCAATATACATTCATTTATATTATTGTCAGGGATGACTTCCTAGAGCAGGTGAGATTTGAATTCATATAAGAGGAAAGGTTTGCACAATGGTGTGGATGTAGGGCAGCAGAAAATATACAGAAATAGAGTGACTAGACTAGCTTGATGTTGCTGAAGGCCCATGGTTATTGTCAACATTAAATAATCAGAGCGCCTTCTAATGTATAACAGCCTACAAAGAAAGGCATACAGTTTCACTTAGACAATGCTCTGTTAGGTATGTTGCATATAAAAGAGAAATTTCATCTCTAGGTACTTCTATGTATAATTAAGTAACTAAACACTGTATAGTAAGCAAGATGAACTATTTCACATTCTCCTGTCAAAATGCACTTGGATTTCTGTTGGAAGACAGAATTGCTTCTAAATGAAATAACACGCTCTTACAATAGCTACCAAAATGAGCCGTTCTCTCATAGCTTCACTGCTTACCTCTCAGCTTACCCCTGATATAGTTATGACAAATATCATGGCATAAAAGTCAAATTATACCTTTATAAGAAAGAGACCGATTATGAAACATATTTTAAAAGGTAAATTATTTCTATTTTTTCCCTTTCTTTCAAACTTAAGAATTGATCTTGTATTGCTGGCTTTCTTTCAATCAACTAAATATCTATGGTAGTTAAAGTTGAGTTCTATGAAATTATATGGATTTTCTTATACTAGGACCTTAAGAGTCCTCAATGGTAGCATTTTAAATCTATTAGCTACTCATTTGGCATGAGACCCCTATTATAAATAAAAAGCCCAAACTTTGGTTTTGTTGGATATACTTTGGGACATGATGTTCAGCCTTACAACTATAGAGTTGAAGAGATATGCATGTAACAGTAATGGATGCTAGTACAGAGTAGAGATAACCAATAAATTTAAAAATGCATATATTTTAAATGAGTAGGAGTACAGTACTTTGCTTCACATATTTTCTTCTTCCAAGAAAATGAAAATGTTTCTACTAGCCTGTAATGCCCGCAGATGTAAGAACATATCTTATTCAATGTTGGAGCCCAGAGAGCAGAGGCAATTCCTCTTTTCACATTAACAGGTGGTGACTGTCCAGGAACCATGCACTCTACCATAGTAAAGGTTTGTCTATGTGACAGTTTTGCTGTTAGGTGTCGTTGAGATGGCGATCTGACTCTTAGAGATCTTAAACATAATGGAATAAAACACTGCCTGGTCCTGTGCATCTTCACAATTGTTGCTATGCTTGACTCCATTGTTGCAGCCTTGTGTCCACTGGTCTTATTGCAGGGTTTCCTCTCTTTCATTGATCCACCACTACCAAGTGCATCCTATCCTCTTCCAGGGACTGATTACTCCTGATAATACAGCCAAAGTATGAGAAAGTGTCAGCAGCCTTGCTTCTGGTTTTACTTCCTAAAAGATAGATTTGTACATTCTTCTCACGATCCACGGCATATTCAATATTTTTGTCAGTACCATCATTCAAATGCATCAGCCCTTCATTGGATTTTCCCATACATATTGGGCTATTAAAATACTATGGCCTGAGTCAGGTGCCCACAAAGTGACATCTTTGCTTTTTAAAACTTTGAAGCAGTATTTTGCAACAGATCTTCAAAATGAACACATCATTTGATCTCTTGACTGCTATTTTATGGGTGTTGATTGTGGATCCAAGTAAATGAAATACTTGACAATATCAATATTTTCATTGTTTATTATGGTGCTACTTATTGGTTAAAAGAAAAAAAAGCTCTGGTGGCCAAATGGTTATGTGTTAGGCTGTGATCTGAAAGGTTAACAGTTTGAAACCATGAGATGCTCCCACTGGAGACAGAAGAGGCTTTCTACCTCTGTAAATAATTAGTTTCAGAAAACCACGGCTATGAGAAATTTTGTGTTCTATACATTGAGGGCTAATCCATATTAAATCTGGTTGTAGCCTTCAATCTTCATCAGTAAGTGCCCCAAGTTGCTTTTGCTAGTGGCAAGCAAAATGTATCATCAGCATATCCCACATTGTTGATGAGTACCCCTACAACCCGATGCCTTATTTTTCTTAATCTAATGTGATTTCTTTGATTATTTGCTTGGCACACAGAGTAAAAAAGATACAACTCTGCCACACACCTGTCCTGATTGGAGCCATGCAGAATTTCCTCATTCTGCCTTAAGGACTGTTTCTTGGTCTATGTATGTACAGGTTCCACATTACATGTTCTGACATTCTATTTTTTCCAATGTTATCCATTACTTGAAAATGTCTACAGAATTTAATGCATTTACATAGTCATTAAAGCATGGCTACCCATCTTTCTGGTAGACTCTACTTTCAATCAGATCCATTTTTTGTCAATAATGATACCTGGGTTCCACAACCTCTCCTGAAAATCACTTAACTATCTGGTAGTTACCAGTTGAGCTACTGCTGCAACAATTTTTAAATTAAAGATTTCCTTGCTACTTATATTAATTATTTAATTACATTATTTTTACACCTTTGGTTTACTCTGTTTTGAAATGAACACAAATATTGATCTCTTCCAGTCTACCAATTTTTTTTTCATAGACAAGTGAGTACCTCCAATGTTGTATCCATTTGCTGAAACATGACAATCAGAATTCCACCAATTCCTGGAGTCTTGTTTCTATGTCAGTGCCTCCAGTGTATCTTGGAATTAAACGTGTGTGTGTTTTAACTATCAATTCTAGATTTTCTGTTAACTCCTGGAATGTTGGAAATAAAGATGAGGGGGAGGAGAAGAGAGTCTTTGATAACCTGATATAAACTTCTGGATTTTAGCTATAACTAATACCCATATATTGCAGGCTTTTAAGTTATGCAAATACTTGATTTTTCCTTTTATGTTTAAGTTATTTTGAATTGTGTTTCTCACTTATAACTGAAAACATCAGAGCTACAGTTGACAGATTCTAAATTATAGAATTGGTTAAGTAGAGACACGATTGAGCATGTTAAGATTCTCCCATCCATGACTAATATAAGTGTGGCAGACTGGGAGTGGACTACCCAATTCATGCTCTCCTTCCTTATTACTTTCATAATCCAACTTATTTCTCCAGGTGGCCAAGTGCCAGTGTAAAAAACAAACAAACAAAGCCATTCCCCATACTCTTAGGCAATTAAGGATGGTTATCTGAGGCAATTTTGGATTATGAGTTGTAAGCAATGTCTTGGAATGTGACTTTCAATAAAGCGCCTTAGTTAACAGGCTAAATTGGTCTTTACTTTGTTCTTCTTCCTTCCTCTTGTCTGCAATGAGGTCACAATGTCTGTAACCATGTTCACAGGGTCCTAGGCCTCAACATGGTAAAGAGATAGAAGAAAGCTACTAAATTGATGACTTTATGGCATTGGAGTTATAGTGAATTAGTATGGGTCTTCTCGCCATGTTTCCTTATGTGATGTATATTATTCTGGACGCCACATCTGTGACCACAGCCCCATTTTGGAGGATGATCTTTGATTTCCTAACTAGGATTAGGGTAGGAGTAAGACTTGACCTTTGTTCCGTAGGGAGTGTGAACCAAGGAATACCTTTTCCCTGGGGGTATCTTTGGTCTCTACCTTAGTAAAGGGTGTGACTCAAGACCCCGTCCTTTATTTTTCTTGGCTTATGATCAGCTAAAGACAAACCACACTTCAATAGAAACTAGTCAGAAAGGCATGAACGTTATCTGGGACATAGAGGGAAGCCACAGGAACAGTTGAAAGAGCACATCTGTGGTAATTTATTTCCGAAGAAGTTATGCTGGATTAGTCCCAAGGAGTTTGCGATTAAGATGGTCCCATAGGAAACAAAAGGTGTGGGCTTGGTTCGCACCGTCTAGTAAGGTGGGGTCCTAATCCCATCTTATTCCTGTCCATTAATGTAGCAGAGAACGCCCTCCAAAAATGGGGCTATAGCCACGGGCGTATAAAGTCTCACTCACTGCCATCAAGTCAATACTGACGCACAGCAGACCTAAGTCAGGAATTATAATATATCATTAGAAGGAATTATGAATAGAAGGTCCATATTAATTAACTATATAGCTCAATGTCCAAAATCTCTGTCAGAAGTCCCAGAAGCCACCGAGACAAGATTCACCAGAGACTGTGGCAAGAGGCTCAGAGCAGTGGCACCGAGACTGTGGAATTCCTTATACTCATCTGGATCAGACTCTGAGACAGTGGCACAGAGCTATTGGTGTGATAGCGTCCTGGGAAATGGAGGCAAGGGCCGAGGGACCAAGTGGCTGAGCAACTAAAGACTTGAGAGGAAATTGGCTCCTGCTTGAGGAGAGGTGTTTTTGTGGGCCAGTGATAGTATCTTTACTATTTGCTGATCGTGAATTATGGTAACCTATTGACTTCTCTAATAAACCCCTTTAATTGTAAGTATTGTCTAGAGTTCAGTGTGGCCACTGCAATGAATTCTTGAATCCTCCACCAAAGTAGAGTGGCATGGTAAGAGTGGTTGGTGTCAGAAGAAAGAAAGAAGGATGGAGTGTGGAGGCATGTTTGAGCTCAGCCTTGTGGCAATAGAGAAGCCAGAGGAGGTCAGATATGTCTATCTCCATTACCATTGACTACAGTACTGCCATACAAGCTCAGGATCTCTGAATCCCAGGGACTCTTGTTGTATAAAAATACAACCCTTTATTTGATTACTCAGAAATTAAATTCCAATTGATTCAGCAAGACAACTGTTTAGGCTATTTCCAGTGTGTCTTGGAAGTCCATGGAATGGTCTATCAAGCCTTCGGCATTAAAGGGAGGATGCATAGAAAATGTAGGGACATGAGAAGATGATAATTTCTTGTAGTCTCTTGTTTGTCTCCTGAGAAAGAGGAACTGGCTACCATAGACCCTATAGCCACAAAAGTTGTGTCACGTCATGATGCAATCATGCTAGTCACACAATGGCAGCCTGCCATGAGCTTCCGTGGGTTGAGGAATGAGTATGAAAGGCAAATTTTGGTCATTAGGAAAGTTTAATTTATCTAACCTTGCAAGTAGGTTATTTTGAAATGTTAGACTGATTAATTAACATGATAATAATATTGTTCAAATATATGTTATCCTCACAATTGAGTGTATTTAATGCATCTTTAACTCTTATTTCTATGACTTATCTTTGATTGGTAGGATAATTATTTTTCTAAAAATCTATCCATTGTGTATTGTTAAAATACATGTCCTCTGAAGGGAAAATCCCTGGATTTGAACTTTTGCCATTCATTAGCTATTTAATTTTAGGTAAATTACTAAACCTCTCTGCATCTTGGTCTCCTCCTACATAAAATGAGGGTGATGATAATACTGATACCTCATGGAGTAGTTATAAGGATTAAAAATGTTGGCACATATAAAGCACTTGTGACTGTCTGATTTTAGTAAGCACTATAAGCTGTTTTTATGGTAATAGTTAAAATGTTTTAACAATTTTTAATTTAAGATAAAACTTTTATTTTACACAGTTAAATCGTTTTATACCAGGAGAACAGAATGAGAACCTTTTTCAAGGGAAAAGGCAGACCCCCGGAAAGACGGCCTCTGTTTCAGCTGGCCATTTTATTTCACGGCATATTAATTCAATATCTTCTGGATGAAAGAGTGTGGAAAGTTTGCTGTCCACAGGAAATGCTCCTCTATTGAAGAGAGAACCTCAATCTTACGTCTAGATGAGCATGGTGTATAATCACTGACAGGATGTGCAAGAATCCCTGGTGGCACAGTGGTTAAGCTCTCTATTGGAAACCACAAGGTCGGTGATTCGAACCCGCCACCTGCTCTGTGGGAGAGAAATGCTGCAATCTGCTCCCATAAACCCTTGGAAACCCCGAGGAGCAGTTCTGCCATGTCCTACAGTTGCATTAAAATGATGAGCCCGAGTCGGCAGAATGGCAATGCATACGGGATGCTCACAGAAGAGAATGGCTAGGCTTTGCTGTCAGAGCTGACCGTTTCCAGGTAAAGGCACATCGTAGGTGAGACGTGAGCATATGGTGCAAGTCGCTAATGTCTTCCATGCTGCCCGAGTGAATGAAGCTTTAGGTCCGCCCAGAGATGCCTTGGAAGAATGGTTTGGTGAGCCATTCCTGAAATAAAGCAACCATGAAACATGGCTCTGCAAAGAATGACAAGAGTTTGAGTCTGCTTGATGGTAACTAGTTTAGATGAGAAACACTTCCAGACTATACAAAGCTCCCTGGCTAAAGTACACCGCAGGGCTGGTACAGGTCAGACACGAAAAATAATTCTGTTCTTCTTTGGCCTTTTCCTCTTCTTACCCACCTTCCTCATTTGTCTGTCCTCCTTCAAAGTTGTATTAAAATTAAATCTAGGTTTCCTCTGCCCTGAATAGCCTGTAGTTATGGGTGTTCAGACTTTTGGGAGCTCTGTTAAGGATTGTCTTCTCTTCAAAAAATCCAATAATGATGATTCAACTAGTCAATAACATATCTGACATGAATCAGTGAGATTAAGTGACCACTGAACCTAGACTTCCTTTAGACCTGAGCTCCAATGTTTCCTACATTGATGTTTTTGGCTGCCAATGACTCATGACCCCAGACACAATGGAACAAAAGTTCGCTCAGCCCTGTGTTATATCCATAACCAGTTATAGATTGAATAATTGTGTTCCACTGTATTTTCATGGATGGATTTAGGAAGTAGAGTTTTATTCCTGTTTTGTTTTAGTCTGAGAGTTCATTTGAAGCCTACTGAGCAGCACTTTTTCATAACACATGTTATGAAAAAGCCTCCACACAAGCCTCCACTCATACATGAGATACACTGGCTAGGGATTGATCTGCATAAAAAGGTGGTAATTCTACCACTCAACCATGGATCCCAGTATTATTTATGTACCCTCCTCTTTGTTGCCTATTTTTTTTGCCTGAAAATTTTTGCTGTTTTTTCAGGGGGAAATATCCAATGGATCCTAAATGTTGATCTGTGATGTATGCAGCTAATGCTTATTTTAAAAAGCAAACACGAACCCACCACCACTGAGGAGGTTGTGACTCAGCAACCCTACATGGAGCTCCTGGGCTGTAAATCTTAACAGGACCCAGAGTCTCACTTTTCTCCCAAGAAGAGGCTGCAGGGTTTGGATGCTGACCTTGCTGTTAGTGAGTCTACACTTAGGCAGCCCCACTAGGGCTCCTGTAATGTTGACCAGGAATTAGTAATCATAATGATAGCTAAGGACATAATTAAATATACATGCATACATCTAGGGGCGTAATCCCATCAGTGGGAGTGACACTCACTCGGTCATTGACACCGTGGTGGCAGTACAGACAGTGGCCTGTACTATTCTGCATTAGGTGAGTCTCCCAAATTCTGTCTCTGAATAGACAGTTCCCAGCTCTGGGCTGGGCCTTGTCATGGTTAAGCCACATGAAATGTTTACCATAGGTTTCATTCTGAGGGAATAGATATTTGAGGAAAAAAATTGTGTATAACCTTTGGGTGAATAAAAAAATTAAGTATTTTTAAAAAATCTTTTTATTGGGGCTCATAAGGCTCTTATCACAATCTGTACATACATCAATTGAGCAAAGCACCCTTATACATTCATTGCACTCGTCACTCTCATAATTCACCTTCCACTTGGGTTCCTGGAATCAGCTCAGTTTCCCCTTTTCCCCCCACCCCTCCCCCTCCCCAATCCCACCCCTGGTCCCTTGATAGTTTATAAATAATTATTATATCTTATCTTACACTCCCCGGCGTCTCCCCTCACCCGCCTCCCCATTGCCCATCTCCCAGAGAGGAGGTTACACATAGATCTCCGAGATCGGTTCTCCCTTTCTACACGCCCTTCCCTCCTGGTGTCGCCACTCCCACCGTTGGTGTTGAGGGGTTCCTCTGTCCTAGATTCCCTGTACCTCCAGATCCCCACTGCACCGCTGTACATCCTCTGATATAACCAGGTCCGCAAGGCAAGGTAGAATTGGGGTCATGATGATTGGGAGGGGAGGAAGCATTCAGGAACTAGAGGAAGGTTTTGAGTTTCATTGTTGCTACACTGAACCCTGAGTGGCCCATCTCCTCCTCACTACCCCTCTGGAAGGGGTGTCCAGCTGTCTACAGGTGGGCATTGGGTCCCCATCATGCACTCCCCCTCTTTCACGGTGATGTGATTCTCACCACCACCCCACCTTTGTTGTTGGAGACCTGGTCTCCTCTGTCCTTCCTGGTCACCTATGTTGGTGTGGTGCTTCCATGTGGGCTCGGTTGCTTCTGGGCTAGATGGCCGCTTGTTTGCTTTCAAGCCTTTAAGTCCCCAGACGCTATATCTCTCAGTAGCCGGGCACCATCAGCCTTCTTCACCACACTTACTTATGCACACTTTCGTCTTCAGCAATTATGTGAGGAAGGTGATCACACAATGATTGTTTTTGTTCCTTTGTATCTGCTACATGGTCCATTCAACACCTTGTATTCGCTTAGGCCGTGTGCTTCTTCTCTGTGGGCTTTGTTGCTTTGTTGCTTCTGAGCTAGATGGCCGCTTATTTGCCTTCAAGCCTTTAAGACCCCAGATACTATATCTTTTTGATAGCCTTTGCTCTGCTTATATCTTTGCTCTGCTATATCTTTTTGATAGCCTTTGCTCTGCTTCCTCCACTGCTATCAAATTAAGTATTTTTTTAACAGGTAAAGTTTTATAAGGAGCAAACTTCAAAGAGTTAAGTTCTTTTTAGAGTGAGGATGAAGTACCATTTTGCTCGTTGACTCACAGGAGACCATGGTGTTGATAATTTGTCTCTCATCTGTTCTTGATGAGGATTCTGTGTGTAACGCCACTTTCAAAGTATTTCTTCCTTCAGAGATTTCTGACCTAAGACTGTCTCCCTCCTTCTGCCGAATCAAGGAAACATAGGTTCTGGAATGTTCTTAGGAATAGTTTCTCTCAGATTAAAAATATTTCCTGCTTTACTGTCCCTAGGAAATAATAGATTAAGCAGCATTTACAAATGCACACGTGTCGATGATAAATGCTATTACAGCCACTGAAATTCGTTTGTGTGAAAACTTAGCTGTGGTTGATCTGGACTTTTTCTTTGTTTCTTCTTTTTCCTTTTGATTTCTCTCTCCCTCCCTCTTACTAAAAATGATTAGTATAAAGTATAAAAATCAGTACAAAGAATTAATTTGTGAAAACTCTTAATAAATACAGTTCAGGAAAAGATGTCATGGGTGAGCGAATGCGACATTACATGGAGGCAGGATAGAACAGCAAGCAATCATCTTTGTGAGTCAGATGTTTCCCACTGTTTATTCCTACACCGATGGAAAGCAATTGAGGGAGAGCCATGAGCTAGGAAGGCTTGGCCCTCATGAGAAACAAATCGGAGGCTTTCAGCAGCATCATAAAATAGCCATTTAGTACATTGACCTCGTGTATTTAAAGATTATGAGATTTTACAGTAGTTGGGTTGTAAAATATCAATTTAGAGGGTAACAGCAAATTTCCTGATATTCATTTTGGTTTATAGGCAATTTCTGCTCTAACACAAATGGATGGAGCTAGGTAGCCAGGTTTTCTAGGCCAATGCTCGATATTCCTTTATGGAAAGGGAAGTGTGGGGAAGTGCTACTGACTTTTACCCAGAAAACCCATGGGCTAGAAGGATCCTTCTTTGTCTAACCATTTGCATTGTGGGAGGCGTTGGGATGGTGCTGATATTTACTGGGACTCTAACGACTTTCCGCATGTTACTTTCTGGACCAGGAAGGGAAATGCAGAATTTCAGGATGTTGGGATCCAGTATCCCTCTCTGAAGGCTTCACCTAGAAGGTAGCTCCTGTATATCATTAATTGTGACAATTAAAAAGAAAATATGACTAAAAGCACATGGAATCCATTCAGAACTATTTGCTGTCAGGTGAGAAGTCTTTTGTTTGTATTTCATTGCAAAATTAGTATTTATTTCTCTTGTTTAAAGATGTATGCTTGTTGAGTATATTTAAATTACTAGCTAATTCTTTTCGGGGGGCACAAAACCCCAAGGCCAATGTAAAACTAGTAGCTACGGGAAGCTGAAGAATCAGATGTCTGCTGGGCAAACTGACAGAACTCATTAATCTTCGATGCAGTCTGTCCTTTTATGCACCTGCCCCAGCCTAAAGTAATTACATGATGGCACTATTAATACTGACGAGCTTGAGTGGGGACAGGGTTATCTTCTCTTCTTAGTAATTGATTGCCCGCTGATTAGTGGACAACATTTTTCTTGCAGCATGATTGCCTTCGTGCTATTGTCGCCTCTCCGACCTGGGGTGAGGCCAGCTCCCTGATTTTCAGGCCCTGACGATAGCACTGCAGCCCTGAAAAGAATGAACTGGAATCCAGTCACTGCAGGCTCTCCAAGCAGCAGATGCCTAGTGAAGGTGTTTCAATGATGTCCCGAGTCACGGCTATCATTCGGTAGATTGCATGTGTTCTTTTCCTGTGAACCCCACGGAACTCCACCTGGGAGAGTGTGCATTTGAGAAAGGTTGAGTGGAAGTCACAAGGGATGCATTTTCTTCCTTCCTGGCTGCGACAGACCTTTCAGAAGTTCGTTCTGTGGAGTTTTTAAGAACCTTGCGGATAAACTCTGGTGATAAATACATGATGATGGCTTCTTAGGCAACATTTTAACCTTGGCTTGAGGATGGCTGAAAGTATATTAGAGCCCAAGCCCAGAACTAGAAAATTCATAACATCGATGTTTTGCATGAGAGCTACATATATCATGTAATGCTCTTCTTATTTGAAAACAATATTTGATTTTACACATCATGTTCTCTATAAGAGGCTCAGCTAAGGAGGGCAAGAGGGCTAGGTATGTGCTTTAAGTCTATGAGCTTAATGGCTTACCAAAGTGGCATTGGATGAACAGTGTAGATGTTCCATGGAAATATCACTGATGTGGTGGAAGTTTCCCTGTAGGTAGCTTCAGGTTTATGAAGATAGGTGTCAAATATATGAACCCACTGCCTGACTGGAAGAACATCAGGCAGCAAATCTCTAAACTTTAGGAAGTAAAATAAAGAATTTTATAGCAAGACTTGTCAAGTTAGAAGATCAATATTTTCTTCATGTAAAAACAGAGAGATACAAAGGAAGACCCTCGTGACACCAATGAACTTGATTTTGCAAATATTCTAGTACTTTCAGAACATGCTTAGCATTATTTGTCCATATTTCTAATTGAGATCAGTGACCTAGAAGAGCAGCATTACTAAACCGGTTAGCAGTTAAGTGATATTGCTAAACTTGTCTCTCAAGATTCCGATATTTGTCTTTCCCTGTGTGCCCATGCAGACTACCCTAAGCAGACGGATGCAGCTGCCAACTGAGAAGTTGGAGGTTTTAAACCACTCAGAAGCAGCTGAAGAAAGGCCTGCCATCTCTTTCTGAAAAGTCAGCCAATGAAAACACTGGGGAGTTCTCCTCACTCCCTCTGCCTCCCACCTCTCTTCTTTGCTCCTGGAATACCCTCACCCTCCCCATGTCCCCTGACCCGCCTACATCCTCTACAAACCCTTGCATCAGTTATTATCTCTCTGCATCCACTCCTTCTGGGCTTCACAAACTGGTGAACCCAACCAAAACAGTAAAGCAAAAAAATGAAATCATGTTGTAAGGATAAAACTATAGTAATATAAAGGTAAAAATACAAACAATGAGGAAAAAAGGACAAACCACCACCAATATTAAAAAAGCCAGAAAAGAACTTTTTGTCATGGAACAAGCAAGAGATCCTTGCACGTTGAAAATTTCAATTTGGGTCTAGAGGGAGGTCTCTTCCCACCTTCTTTGGATGCTTCTTGCACCATTCACTGTTTTGCCCATAGAACTTTTCAATATTACAATTGGAGGCTTAAATTATTTTGAGTTCATTCATTTTAATATATGCTGAATGGGGTCTTCTTTTTTGGTTGCCTAATTCAAGGTATTTGGGAATTTTATTATAATATTTTACTTCTGAAGGTGCCGTTTGAAATTTTCTGTTCAGTTCTTTGACTTCATCATTTCTTCCATTTGCTTTAGTTATTCTGTGATGAAGAGCAAGTTTCAGGGTCTCTTCTGAATCCACTTTAGTCTTTTCTTACTTTCCTGTTTTTTTTAAATGACCTTTGCTTCTTCACAAATTATGTTCTTGATGTCCTCCCACAGTTCATCAGGTCTTCTCAAGGTCATATCAAGAGCCCCACCACCCCTACCTTAGCTGTTTCCTTAAAAAATCATTTTATTTGGAGCTCTTACAGATATCATAACATTCCAGAGTTCAATCACATCAATATTCTACAATGCTACCACAATCAATTTCTAATGTTTTCTTTCTTCTTGAACTCCTTGATATCAGTTCCCCTTTGTCCCCTTTTTACCTAACCATACGCCTCAGGTACCCTATATCTTTTTCTCTATAATAGTTTTTAAAAACATATCTTACATGATCCAATTTATCCATTTACATACAATTCTGTTGTTCAATCCCATTGAGTGGGGTTATACAGTCATCAATGACATCAGCTCCCCATTTCCCCCTTTTCTCTTCCTGTACCCTCAAGGAACCATTACTCCTGTTACTGTTTCTGAAGGGTTATCGATTGTGACTTTCATGTACTGGAATGATGTGAAATATACAAATGACCACACAGAAATCTAACATGATTAATGAGATAAAACAAATAAAAACCATAATTTTAAGGGGAGGAAATATTAAAGAACTAGAGGATAATTATGTGACTCAGCAATGCCATTCCACATCCTGGATTTATCAGCCCTTCCATGTGGCCCTTCAGAGAGGGATTGTCCAATTATCTTACAGGTGGATTTGGGGCATCTACTGCATCCACACCCCTTCACATTGATTTGGTTGCTTGTTTTGAAACTTCTGATACCTCTTCTCATCACCACCTCACGATTACACAGGCTGGTGTGTTTCTTCCATGTAGACGTTGTTGCTTCCCTGATAGTTGGCTGCTTGTTCAACCACAAACCTTTAAGACCCCACATGCTATATCTTTTAATAGCCAGGCACCATCACAATATTTCTTCACAATATTTGCTAATACACCCATTTTGGCTTCAGTGATCATGTCAGGAAGGTGAATCATACAATGCCACATTATTAGAACAAACCATTTTTATACTGAGGTAGGATTTAAGTAGAGGTCCCCAAAGTCATGGATTTGTTTTAATTTTCTTCAACTTTAATCTGACCTTCAAGAAAACTCACTGCCATCAAGTCAATGCCAACTCCTAGTGATCATTTAGGACAGAGTAGAATTGCCTGAAACTGTCACTCTTTGCAGGCATAGAAAGTTCCATCTTTCTAGAGCAGAGTGGCTGGTGATCCCACTGAGGACCTTTTGGATTGTAGCCCAACTCTTAGCCACTTTGCCAGCAGTGCTTCACTAACATCAACTTACAGATAAGCAATTGAGAGTTTGTTCCACTGTCATCCCTTGGCCTGCTATTATCTATGGATCCTGAGCTTCTCCATTGGCTATTTCCACAGTGTAGTCAATTTGGTTTCAGTGCATTCCAACTGGAAAAGTCCACATGATTTTTGTGCTGTTGATAAGTGGTATGTGCAATGAGCACTTTGCTGATCTTACAACTTTATGTGTTACAATCATCAGCTTCATTTCTATTACCAAGGCCATAGTTTCAAACTACTCTCCTTTTCTCTTTGTTTCCAACTCTAATACATATCAATCCAACTTGATCTCAGGTTTGATCCATTTATTTTTGAAGATGTTGGTAGAATTCTTCAATATCTTCGCCAACAGCTTTTATACATTTGCTAGTGATCAGAACTTTGAAAGTTTGAAGCTATGAAAATTGGAAGTTGTCAAGAATTAAATGAAGGTCCTAGGGGTTCATTTATTTATTTTTTCCCTTGAGGTTATCTGAGACTCCTGGTTAAATATGACTAATTTTTTCCCTTTGAAATACAGCAATAAAAAGTTTAAAACTGGAAACTAGAAAGATAACTTTCTGAATAAAAAAAGTATCAACTACAAATGAAATCTTGCATAAGTAAAGGCATTTGTCTAATGTGAAATCTGAAGGGAGCTGAGCAGGAACTAAGAGCAAGTCACCGCAAATCCAGAGCAGAACTCAAAAATTTTCCCTACAAGCATTTTGACTTGAATTGATCTCTTCCAAATTGCCTTTCATTAGAAACAAATTGAGGGTTGTTGTGGACCAAGAAAGAAGCAGAAATTATCCATGTAGAAAATTAGTTTGATGCAACTGGATTTCAAGGTGCTACATTAGGAGATAACATATCAACACGTATTATGTTACTCTCTATGCCTTAACCATTTCTCCTGATGCTATATACAATGGGGTGATGTGAAAGATGATGAAGAAGATGGTTTGCAGTTGGAAAGATCCAGCACAGTCTCAACACTGTTATTTCAATCGTGCAATTAGCAGACCAGCTGTACTACTATTACTCCCATTGCTGTTGTGTTGATTGAGCTCCATGGTGACCTAATAGGGCATAGTAGAACTCCATGGGGGTTCTGAGATGGTAAGCCTTCATGAGAGCAGAGTCTCACCTTTCTCCTGTGGAGTGACCTGTCAGCTTAAACGGCAAACCTTGAGGTTAACAACACGATGTTAGCACCCTGTACCACCAGGGCTCCTTAGCCCAGTCCTGGTGTTTTCCATTAGAGTCCCAACATGCTTCACTCTAACATGTCCATAAAACATTGTGGAATGATGTCTTTTAAAAAACCATATTCAAGATAAGGGCTAAAGCGCTTCTTATCTCTAGTTGTGTCGTTTTCTCCAAGCAGAAATAGTCTTGCTAAGGATGTGTTTCAGATACAAATGCAATAGAAGCCACTGACAGTTCTTTTTATTCCACTATTCTTCATTAGATTGCCAATTACATTTTTATAAACAGTTATAATGACATATAATTCACAAATCATACAATTCAATATTTCAATCACATTCAGAGAAGTTGTACAGTTCTCATCACAATCCATTTTAGAACAGTTTCTCCTTTGTGCTTATTGTCATTAGCTCCCCACTTCCCCCAATCTCCAGGGACATACCCCTAAGAAACAATTAATCCAGTTAGTGTCTTTATAGCTTTACCTATCCTGACTTCATATACAGAAAAACATATAAACAACACCAAATTAGCAACAATAACAAAACAGAAAAGCCTCAACCGAAAAGTAAGCAAAAAATATTAAAAACTGGAACAAATTTAAAATGTGTCAAAGGGAGATCAAATGATAAGGTGATGAATTTAAACCTAACTATATCTGCAATAATCCACTTCACCCCAGCATTCTGAATGCTAATAAGGCTATTTGCATCCCTAGTCTGTGGTCAGAGATGGTTCGCCCCAGACTTAATCCACAGGTATTCTCCCTTCACTTTTTTTTTCTAATTGAAAAATTTTTGAAAAGGTTCAAAAGGGAGATAAAATGATAGGACATTATATTTTGACTTAACTGCATCTGCCACAATCAGCTTTACAATGTTCTCTCTTTGATATGAGAACAAGGCTCTTCCTATCCATTAACTATTCCTCAGTCAGAAGGATTCACCGGAAGGTTAATCCATGACTAAACTTTGAAAAAGACCTGCTGTTTTCCACTCTCATCTATACCCTTCTACAAACCAGGTGTTCATAATTGAAGGAGTGATGCCAGTCCTTCCTTCAAACTTGGATTATGTTGTTTGCAATCTGGATGACATAAGGCTGGTGTGCTTTTTCCATGTTGACTTAGTTGACACTTTACTTAGAATAGTTCACTGCATTTTAAGAAGGATAAGAGTCACAGAAGAACTGTTAATGGGCTTACAACCATAAACCATAAAATGAGAGATAAAATGACCTATGACAATATGCACTACATGGAAAACATTAAAGACTTAAGAAAATACAAATCCCTTGATCTTTCCTTTTAAAACTATTTAATCAGATTATTTCAGTCTACAAAGGAGATAATAAAAGGAGAAGATAAAGCTTGGTGACTAGAAAATAAATAAAGGATAATATAAAAGGATTGCAGAGATGAAAGCTATATGTAAATAGAAAACCAAATAAACATGATTGTAAACAAACAAACAGGGGTTTCTTCTCTTAGAAAATAATGACTATAAAACTGTGTACACAAAGATATATCCTCTGAATCCTCAAGGGTTAAAAGTGAAAACTTCTTTATAAGAAGAAAAGAAACAAAAAGTAAAAAGCAAGAAAATACACAAACATAGTATTACGTCAGCCTCAGTATTTCTTCAGAAATGTCCAGTGCAGGAAGACAGTGCTGCAATATCTGGAATTTCTGAATGATATAAAATATAACCAAATAATTTTATACCTAACCAACTTATCCATCAAATTTAAAGCATAAAGTATTTTTCAGCATGTAAGAACTCAGGAAATAAAGTATTTACCTATTCTTAAAAATATATATTAGATAATCCCAGCCAAACAGAAGATGAATAAAAATTGAGAACCTATAAATAAAGAAATAAAAGATAAAAGGACTGCCGTTGAGTACTAAAACATAAGAAATAGCAACTAAAATATTCTGGGAATATTGATTGGAGAGCAAAATGTAAATGTTATGAATCGTGACATTGTGAGGTGAATACAATAATAACTGAAATCTGAAAGCATTTACTGCTTAACTAAAAATCAAAGGGCTAAAAATATTAAGCCTAACATTTCAATACTTTTTACAATTTTAAAATATTTGATTTTTTAACAAGCACATCTTTTGATGTAAAGAAATTATTTTAAGTTTTATTTTCTATTCATTCATGTCCTACTTTGTTTATAGCATCATTATTAATCAAAATAATCTCCATAGCATTGGGATTGTTTTGGCTTGGTGTTCAGGGATTATCTTTCAGAAGCAGGTATTTTGAGATATCTCTGAGCAGGTTTGAACCACTAACCATTTGTCCGTTAATCAAGTGCGTAACCCTTGTGTCATCCATGAACTTTACTTTTGAATCCAAGCCAAATTCATAAGTTTCACTTATGAATCTGAACCAAAACTCACTGCCATCAAGTTAATTCTGACTCACAGAGATCCCATAGAATAGGGTAGATCTGCCTCTGTTGCGTTTCAGAGACTATAAAGCTTTACAGGAATAGAAAGCCTCATATTTCATACATGGAGAAAATTTTTAGCAACCCAATACAAAACCACTAGGACTGATAAATGGGATAGATAGAATGATTCTCTCTCTCCGTTAAAGCCGTGCATTCTTCTATCTATATTATTTTTCTGTTGACAAATATATGATCTTACAATTTTACACATCAGTATCTAACAGGGACTTCAATGGGCCCAAATCAAAGTGCTGGCAGAACTGTATTCCTTGTTAAAATATTTTTCTTGTCCATTGGGGCCATTGACAGAATTCAATTCTTATAGTTTGTAGAACAAAGGTTTTTGCTTTATTTCTAGCTAGAAATTGAAGGTCTTGCCCATATTCAAGAAACCGCTCTCATTCCTTGGCTAGTGTCCACTTACTCCACCTTCTGAACAAACCAAGGTGGGCGGAGTCCTTTCCACATTGTACCTCTCTGATTCTTCCATTGCGAGGTCTCTGAAACTGGGGAATGGTCTCTGATTTTAAGGACACCAGTGTTTATGTAGCAGTGTTGGAAGGTATGCCGCAGTTATTTTAAATCACAGCAGGTCTCCCGTGGTGGACAGATTTCAGCAGAGCTTCCAGATCAAGACAGACTAACAAGAAAGGCTTGATTTTCTACTCCCAAAAATTACTAATGAGAATATTATGAACAACAATAAAACATTGTCTTATTTGTTTACTTTGGGTGTGTGGTTAGAAGGGATCAATCCTTGGAAGGGAACATCTGATTTGGTAAAGTAGAGGCCTGTGGTATTGGGTAGTATCAAGATTGAGAGCTACCTGCTGCCATGCTTGTGCCCGTATTTGTCACACGGAAAGGACTTACGGTCATCAGAAAGGGATATGAAGTTGGTATGCAGAGCAAAATCAGATAATTAGGAAGAGTGGAATTTCTGGAACTGCTGAAATTTCTGGTTCTCATTTTTCTTTCTTTATTCTGATGCCAAATGCTATTCCTTTTCTTCCTGCAATTTGGCCGTTAATATTTCTTTATTTATTTACTTCATATTTTATTTTTAAAGATCATTTGATTGGGGGCTCTTATAACTCTTATATCCACACATCAGTTGTATCAAGCATATCTGTACATATGTTGCCATCATTATTTTATACACATTTACTTTCTATTTGAATCCTCGGTATCAGCCTCTCTTTTTTCCCTCTCTCCCCCTCCTGACCCCTTGATAAATTATAGATTATTATTATTTTCATATCGTACACCTACCTTACTGTCTCCCTTTCGCCATGGTTTCTGTTTGATCCTTATGATTGGGTTTCCCTTCCTCCCCTCATGACCCCTTCTTTAACTTTCTGTAGAGTCCTGAAGTCAAGAATATCTCCTATGTTATATTAACTAGCTTTATTTGGGTTTCTTGAAATCAAGGGATCAGACTGATATAGGGTAACCAGGTAGTATTCTCCTAGTACCACTTAAAACACCAAGAGATTTTGCCTCTTAAAAAATTGTGTGTGTTATTCTATCACACCTATATTCACATTCTATTACATGTGAAAGGAATAGGTGCAGGATGCTGGAAACAGCTAGGGAAGTCACAGTGACATCACGATTTTCCCAATTAGAAGTAATTTCTTGGCCAAAGAAGAAAAGGAGCTATGCACAGATTATGAGTTTTGGGGTAAGACTCAAAGAGAATGCAGAAAGTCTCCACAGAAACTTAAGGTAAAGAGAAAACCAAGGGTTTACACTGGGAGAGAGGTTTCCTTTGTCCCAAGATGTATTCACTTCTATTTCTCTGGACTTTAACACTCGGATTTGTCTTTAAGCTTTATTTTATTTTTATGTCAAGTAATATATAAATATGGCAATAAGTAATATAAAACTGTCAACTCTTCACCACTTCTGTCCTTTTCCTCAATGTCAATCTTTAAAGTTCATCCCATTCAAATGTTATCTTTGCTTTTGGTTCTTACATTTTAAAAACAAGATATGGGTATTCCCCACTTTTTGAAAGTTCACTTCAAGCAACTGCTTTTAGAAAGATCTACATCACTACCTATTTTCCCCAATCAGAAGACACTCAAAATAGGATTTTTGTTTCAACAAACAAAAGAACCAACCAAAAAGATAAAGCCAACTTTCAATCTTTTGTTGTTGTTGTTGCTGTTGCCGTCGTCGTCAGAATGATCCACTGAAGAGCGAGGCACCCACCAGCCAGCGATGGTGCTACCTCTGAGCCCCTTCCCTCTGAGCGATCCTCAGCATCGCAGCATCACATCACCATAACTGCGAACTGTGCCTGCGCACACGGTGATAGTGTCCTTTGGGGTCTTATGTGTTGTATGATATGGTTTAATAGATTGTCCCTTTGGTCTGAGAATGCTCAAATTTTTTTCTTATTTAAATAACTGGCAATCGCTTATTTACAAAATTTGAGTTTAAGGCAAAAAAAAAAAAAAAAAACCCAAACCAAAAGACCAACAAAAAACAAACCCCAAACCTACTGCCATCCAATTAATTCTGACCCATAGAAACCTTAGAGGACTGAGCAGACAGCTCTTTTCTGAGACTGTACATGTTTCCAAGAACAGAGCACCTCATCTTCCTTCCCCCGAGCAGCTGGTGGGATTGAAGGGCAGACCTTGAGGTCAGTCGCCCAATGCCTAACACAGGGATCCTTTTGTAAACTTTAAACAATATTTATTGACTTTTTCGAATGGGAGGTGACAATCTGGCCTCTTTACATCACTCCTTTTCCTTCCTACGTAGCTACTTTCTGTATCTTTAAGTAATAGCCTTGAGCATGTATTTCTTGTTTCAATCGGTCTCCTCTGTGACTCGACTCCCCTTTTTGTGTTCATAAAGCAGCATTACTCCTACCCTTTCCTTTTGCTTTCTCTCAGCTTCCTTTTCCCAGTGTCAAGAGATTAAACATACAGTCTCCAGTCATGACCAAGTATTCCATTCTTTATCTATGGGTAGAATCCCAGTTGTAAAGCAATGAGCAATGTCTCCATAATGCTGGCTCCTCTTGAGGATTGGTTCAATTAGTGTGTTGCATTGTCTTCTCTAGGAACCAACCTGATGGGCCCAGACCACAAGGAGGAAACTCATCTTCCTATGCCAACTCGGATGCGTTGATGTGCAGCCACTATATCCTAGGATACCCCTTGACTTCTCTCCTTGGATGAAACTTCCTTGTTGTGGCTCATGTTTGGTTTGTTTGTTTTTTAAGAGGTTGGTAGCTATCGTCTAGTCAGCCCCTGACTTATTACAACTGCAGATTTCAGAGAGCAGAACAGCTCTGTGGAGCTTTGGTCGTATTCTTTACAGAAGTACTTCGCCATCCTCTTTCTTGCGCAGGGCCGCTGAGTGTATTCAAACTCTTTGGGGTGATGACCAGTTGCAAACCCTTTGTGTTACTGAGGCTCCCCTCTTATTTGTATATGCTTTCATTTCTCTAGGTTTAGATCCCCAAGTAACTTCTTATAAAAGATTATAGGTAAGAGAAAAAAATTTCTGAATCCTTATATATTGGAAAGCATCTTTATTCTTCTTTCAAATTGGATTAAGCACGAGCTGAGTGTACTTTTAAAGTTGAAAAGCTTTCCCTTCGGCCCTTATCTTTAATATCCAATCAGTGACCTTTTAATCTGAGGTGGGGGCTTCCCCAGAGATTCTCTTATAATCTTTCTTTGATAATTGTATCCCATTTCCCTTCATTATCTCCTCTCTTCATACTATGCCTCTATTTCTTCAAAGACTGCTTGGTCTCTGACTTTTTAAAGCTGTTTAGTATTTTGTCTGAAACTCACTGATGGAGATGAAGGAGGAATATTGTGAATCAACCATCAAGTTTGTCCTTTGTATTGCCCACTTCCTACTGTCCTCTCTGCCATAGCTGCTGATTGAGTTGAAAATTTTTGTGCATTCTGTTGGAAAGATTGATTTCTGCCTACACCGAAGTTCCTTTTATCATTTTCAAGGTTGAGGTTGTCTCTGCTTCATGCATCCATCTTCTCCCTTCTTCCTGAAATTCACTGAAATATCTCACATTGGTACTGTCTTGGTATTTTTCTATAACTATACTTATTCTTCTATAGACTTCAATTCCGTGGCATCCTGATGAACAAGTTCCTAGTCTATCAGCTTGAGCCAAAGTCAACAACTATGTACTTATTAAAAGAATCTTTATAATAACCCATAGTTATAAATCAAGATTAAGAGGAGTTGGAAATAATTTATGTGGATAATGAAATAAGCTATTTGCATTTAGAAATTTCTTCAGAGAAATCCCTTCAATGTATGGTTTTAATGAGAATGTCAAGGTAATTTTTATTTGGATAAATATTTTCATTTATGTTTTATAAAAAACATGAGAATGTTATGGACTTTACTTTTGTAATAACCAGGTCAAAATAGGAGCTACATTTTAAGGTGGTCAGTGCCTACAAGACATTATTCTGAACTCAAATATAAACCATGATCCTCAAGGTGCTTATGAACAGACAAGTAACAATACAATATCTAACTATTCACTTCATGTTTATAGCGCATGTAGGAAATGCCACAGCTTCACATACTTGTGTGTTGTTGAAAACCTTGGAGCAGGGGAGAGGAGTGGTGCAATAGAGTTCTTATAAAACAATATTTACAAACTGCTATGAAATGGCTATTGACATGCTAGTATTATTATATAAGAATGACAGGAGTGTTGCTAAAACAGAGACATGTGAAAGCACAGAGCACTCAGCCAGTTTGGGACAGGAAAGTTGTCATGTGTGCTTTACATCTCAGATAGGTGGTGTTTTCAGAGGCCAGGTAGAGGTATTGGAGCAACTAAAGTAATTCTCAGGCATATTCTCAAAATACCGCCCCCCTGTCCCAGACTTCTTGAGTCTATAGTGAAGAGTTTATAGTTTTTCCCTCAATATAATGTAAATGAATCCCCATGCCAAGTCTTTTGGCGGGCTGTCCTGTGTCTGGCTGCTGTCATTCGGGAGATATATAGAGGGAGCTATGGGAACACTATGAACAGGACTAAAACTCACATACTCAGGATCAACTGATGCTTTAATTTTTTATGGTAAAATATTTATAACATGCAAGTTCTCAATCAATTTCCAGTATCCAATTCTGTGGCATGACTTTATTTCAAATATTATACAATGTTAGTTTTTGTTAGATGCCATCTCATTGGTCCAGACCCGTTGTGTTAGTCCGGGTTGACTTGAGAAGCAAATCCAGAGACACACATATGTGTGTAAGAGAGTGCTTTATATAAAAGAACAATTTTATATTGAAAAGACATCCCAGCCCGGTTCTGATCAAGTCCCTAAGTCTGATATAAGCCCATGTGTTTGATACTAGTCCATAAACTCCTCTTTGACTCACGCAGCACATGCAATGATGCCAAACGCAGTAAGTTCACAGTCTGGTGGGTAAAACGTCTTGTGGATCCAGTCATAGTGGAAGCATCTCCAGGGCTCTGACTGCCATCAGCATGGCTCCATGTGGCTTGTCAACAAGGATGTGAAGCAGAGAGAGAGCGTCCCACTTCCAGGGAGGAAGAGAAGAAGTTCCCAGAATCCTCCTGAAAAGGCCATCCCCACCAGGTAGCATCAGCTGTGACCTGATTGAGAGACTAGACTCCACCCTTTCACTCTTAATATCCTCAAGTTGACATGAGATTATGTATCTACCACACTCATAAGGACCTCATATGCAACAGAACAAAACAATGCCAGTCCTGTGACATCCTCACAGTCTTTCCTATCTTTGAATACATTTTTGTAACTATTTCCAACCTTTTATTCATCATCTCAAACAGAAATTCTTTACCAAGTGTGCAATAACTCCCTGCTACCTCCCTTACCCAGCTCATGATAATTCTTATGTCACATAACATAATCTTTTCAAGGTCCATCCATGTTGCAGCATATGTTAGGGTTGGTTTCATTTTTAAGCAGCAAAATGTCGAATTCTAGTGTATATTAAAAACAAGTTGGCAGCTGATACCAAGTGCTCAAGTAGAAACAAAATATTTTTTAAAAAACATTTTATTAGGGACTCATACAACCCTTATCACAATCCATACATACATCAACTGTGTAAAGCACATCTGTACATTCTTGCCCTCATCTTTTTCAAAGCATTTGCTCTCCACTTAAGCCCTTTGCATCAGGTCCTCTATTTTCCCCCTCCCTTCCCGCTCCCCCCTCCCTCTTGTGCCCTTGGTAATTTATAAATAATTATTTCGTCATAGCTTGCCCTGTCCAGAATGATGATGGCAACAAATGTACAAATGTGCTTGACACGATGGAAGGATGTATGGAGTGTGATAAGAGTAGTATGAACCCTCAATAAAATGATTTTAAAAAGAAAAAAACATGGGCTGGCTTTTGAACTGAAGAAGTGTCCCTAAGGCCAAAACATATTGATTTTCTAAATGAGGCTCCAGAAGGCGAAGAACCCAAGCAACCCCGTCAAGTGATGGGAGTGAGCTATTCCAAGACTTTAGGGGAATACCCTACTCGGTTGCTCACTGGGTAAGTAATTTGGGTTCAATTTGCTTTCTTCTTTTGTAATATTTTCTGATACCCCTGATTTACCACACAAAGACAAGATATTTAAATAGGTTGGTGAAAGAGAATGCAATGGTGACTAGATTAAATGTCTAGGTCAGTATTAAGGGATTAGTGACTATAAATGGGTTTAAAGAATATTACCTCTTTTATTTTTTGCATAATTGTTTTTCTATTCATAAAAGATGATTGTAATCTTTATATTTTCATGTAGTTAGAATTGATAATAAACTTACTTGAATAAATATAAGATTATAGTACTACTGGGTTGGAGTGTGCATGCCTTTTGTGTCACTTTCCACTGCCTATTAATGCTACTCCACAGTGTGTGCATGGAAAGATGAACATTCTCATAAAATTCAATACTTAAGTCAGAGTTTCCAAGAGAAGGTGTCTTTTTGAACTGTCATCTACTGCTCTTTTTCATTGAAATGGCAGTAAAAGATATTATTTTAGACCCATATCTTTTCATTTATTAAAGAAAAAAAGTTCATCTTAATTTAATTACAGTTCACCTTAAAAGAATACCAGTCTCTAATGCGTTTCTGCATCTTGAACACTGCTCAACGACCTCCCTGTCTTATAGCTGTCATGAAGTGAAGTGTCACTAGAGAAAATATTTAAATGATTTGAAGAAGATGGGGTGACACTTCTGGAGCCTTACATGGTTTGATTTCCATCGACTCTAAGAGTCAATCTTATCAGAAGTGTGGGGGTGGGTGGAGGTGGGGTTGGGATATGAGGCTTAATGCTCAAATTTTATCATCTGCTCTCAATCTGCTCCCATGACATGTGGGCCAAGATATGATGGCAACATCCAGAAGAGAAATGGAATATGATTTTTACTAATAACTTGGACGTGCTTATTAAATCCAAGAGCAGAACTTCTCAGTTAAATGGGGCTGCATGCATGAATCTTAGACCAAGAAGCCCAAAGAGAGCTTCCCACCCAATGGAATCTAGAAAAGTACACATGGAAATCAGAACTTTACTTCTTCAGGTTCATTTCCCCAAGAAGTAGCCTCCGAATCAGATGCAGTGTGCAGAATATGTATTAATGAGTGCCCTTCAGAAAACTAGGAGAGAAAGCAAGACTGGACACAGGGAGAGGTTGATCTGTGACCCAGGCCCAGTGGTGTCCTTGACTGACTCCCGGGGTTGTAACCAAATTAGAATGGCCACTCGTGTTCTCAGTTGTCACGAGATGACAAGGCCTTTGTCTTCCTGTGCTGGAGAGGGTCTGTCTTGGGAGGGGACAGGAGCGTGGTGGGACCACTGTCTTTCAGCAAGGCCATTCTGAGGAGTGGACATGAAGACCGTCTGCTGACAGCAGGGCCAGCATTTGGGGCAAGACATCCTTCACTGAAGAAGGATCAACCACGCACACGCAACGCTCTGACCAAAAGTCCACATGGATAAAGCCAGCTTGTCGTCTCTGGAGAAGCCTTGAATATCACACTAAACGCTGGAAGTCAGAAGTTTAAGAGACACTCCATTACGTGTGTGCGGGACGCAAAGGTGGGAAGTCTGGATCATTCTTTAGGTCACTATGGCATGAGCACTACTAATGGTGACACATGTCACCCCTAAATCAAAGACTGTGATTCGCCACTCTGCCATTCACGGGAGAAGCTTTTAGAGTGAAGAGATCGTCCACAAGTGCATAGCCTCCTTCACGACTTCTCTTACGGAGCGTGAGGGTGCAGTGCGAAGTTCACAGTTTGAACGCACCGTGGCAATCTGCTTCCAAAGAGCTTCGAGTCTTGGAAAGTCCATGGGACAGTTCTGCTTGTGCTCCAGAGTCCCTGTGAGTCCCAATAGACTCAAGGATAATAGGTTACCAGTTGGCTTCTGTAAAGTTCTTAGGTTTGTGCTTACCTGCTAAACTAAGGATTGGAGTTCTAAAGCCATTCAGTGGTTCTATGGAAGAAGAGTGTGGAGATTAACTTCTGGTAAGATGACATCTCAGTAAATCCGATGGTGCAGTTCTACTGTGTAACACATAGGGTCACTCTGAGATGGAACTGACTTCATGGCAATGAGCTTGGATTGGTCTCAAATAAACTGAGGCAGTGTGATGAGACGAGAGAAAGAATTGCCCTATCTAAAAATCCTGTCTGATCAATTCCCGTGAGATGTTGACTTTGTGTACTCGGTTCATTTGTGTTGTCTTTCAGTTAAAACGGAAAACCAATCATGGTTGAGCTTAACACGAGTTTCATCTACGCATAATTGACGAGCCTTCCCCAATATTATATCTCAACAACTGATGGTGTCTTAGTGGGAAGAGCTCAACTTTGGTAAATTTCAGTGGAGATTACAATGAACTTTTTGACTGGGCTAACAATAGGAGTTGGTGGGTGTTGCTTTATTGTCTTTCTGTTCTTTTAACTTGTGTGCCTTCTGGCTAGCGAAGGCCCCAACTCTGTGCTTTAAAAGGTAGGACATCTGAGTTTTTCAGTAGTGGATGAGAGCAGTGAAAATAGAGGCCGTGCCTTCTTTGGGGAGTTAGTAGTTGCCCTTTGTTGCAGAGATTATTACCTGTCCAGTTAAGCAGACTCTAGAAAGAAAGGAGACTCTGGAAAGTAGTAAGAGAAAGTGATATTGAAAGCATTGTAGTGCTCGGTTTATGTGCATCCTGCCCAATATAGCCTTCAAATACAACCCCCCTGGGATGTGGGCTGTGCTGTCTCCTCGAGGAATCTTGCCATTTGAGTGTCCTTACGAGTTATTGTGCAAGAAAGCAGGGGCCTCTTTCTGTCTCTTTTTATGTGTTTGAATTCTGATATTTATCTGTACTCGTGTAAGTAACTATGAAGCACTTAAAAGCTACTTTGATTCTCAGTAACTATTAATGATATGATGAAGTATCAATATATATATGTATATACACTATCTATAAATACCCGAACACATCATTTTTATCATTAAGAGCTATGACTTGGTCAGGATGTCCTTTTCTGTCATGTTTCCAATGTTGAATCATGAATGAATTTGAGAATCACAAGCTGAGCTTGTCATTAGTAGATTAGTTTCTGCTACAAAGCCTTGGGTCCAGGTTGAGTTCTTTTTTCCTTGCCTGCACAGTGTTTCTCTCGGAGAGCAATTACCTCTGATTGACATGTTTTCATGTGCCTCCAGCCCTGGTGTATTTTCTTCCTTTGGTACACTAAGCAGGACTAGTTCAAGGGCTGCTATTTTATTGTACTGCTCTTGTTGTTGTTGTTTTAATTCTATTAACAAAAATAAGGATAACAGAGAACGAAGTGAGGCTTAAAACAAATTATAAAATATGTATAAAGAGGTGTGCATTTTGTTGCAGACTGTAGCTGAATCGAAGTTGCTAAAAGTCAAGTGAAAGACAAGAGTATAAATAGTTGAGCCTGCTAATGTAAGAAGCAATTTCTATTTTCTGTACAAACAGCTCATTTTGAGTTGGTCTCTCCCACCCAATTCATGGAACCCCATGGTCAATGGGATTGGATCATTGTCACCCATTTTGGTTTGTTTTTTACATTTTAATTATCCAATGGTGTGAATTTACTGCTGTCATGTTGCATATTGTTATGTGGTGCTTTTGGTTTCTTTGTTCCACATAATTTTTTCTACACTGAGTTCAGTGTGTTTGTGGATTTGTCAGTTTCATTGCTGTCATTTTTTAATAGTGTTTTGGCATATGATTCACAAATCATTCAATGTAATCGTTCAATCATATTATGAAGAGTTGACGTCATCCCCACAATCACTTTCAGAGCATTTTCTTCTCTTGCTCCTTATTGTTCACTCCCATTCACAGCCTTCCTCGCGGCCATGTTCCCAGGTTACACTAGTAATCCATTTACTGTCCCAGGGGCACCAATCCTGGGTTTCATACACAGAAAAAAAACACCAAAACAAAAACCTGGAAAACAAGCAAGTGACATGTATTAATCTTGTGAGAAAGGTTCTACTACTGTGAATGAGTGCTACTGAAAACTTCACCCCATCACCAGTTCCCATTATTCGTGGAAATAGTGTACAGCCATGCATGAGTTTAATCTGTAAAAGTCAACAATTAAAGTATTGAGGTCTGAAGCCAGTCAATACTTGTACAGTTTCCTTTTTTAAACGGTGTTTAAAACTCTGCACCATTGGCTAACTTAATGACACTATCAGTAGAATTACTTTATGCCCCTGGGGGTGATACTGATGTCTCTAAAGTGAACTAGAAACATCTATAAACCATAAATGTACAAGTGAATTTTTGACTTTCTCTTAACTCTAGCCCTCCTGTAAGAACAATTAGCTCTTATGACATGGCCCTGCTCAATACGTGCGCGCATGAAGGACGATAGGGGTTCATAGTAAAATGGGGGGGGGGAACAGATGATGCCCAGCTATCAGAAAGAATAGCCTCTGAGGTCTGAAAGGCTTGTCTTCAAATAAGAAACCATTTAAGTCCACATGGAAGAACACCAGCCTGTGTGATCCAAGGATTATAAATAATAAAATCCAAATCCAAAGGAGAGAGCAGTATCACTTGGTTTGCAGAAGGCTATCGTTGACTGTGGAAGTCCACAATTCACCTGGCAGGTTTCCACATGGATTAAGCCTCTGGCTAATCCTTTCACACCACAGGCCAGGATGTGAATGGCCTTCTTATAAGATATGAAGCATTGTAAAGTCTGTAGTTGGGTTAAACTATTATACCTTATCATGCGATCTACCTTTTGACCCATTGTAAAGTTGTCTCTGTTTTTTTTTTAATAGTTTCTGTTTTCTTTTCAATTGAGGTTTTCTCTGATTTGTGTTGTCATTGTCATTAAGTTTTGTTTGTTTGTTGATTTTGGGGTAGGAAACTCATACGGTTTCAATGGCTGATTTCCAGAAGTACATTGGCAGGCCTTTCTTCCTAATCCATATTACTTCACTGCCATCGGTTCAGCATCACGGCAACAGTGAAGCCACCACTGAGACACCGGCGGATGCTGTCCATAAGGTAGAGGAGCCAGTAGTCGAACCTGCATGTCTCCTGCACGAATGGCGAGAATTCTACTGCTAGGCAACCATTGCCCCATTCACAAGTACTAACCATAGTGCAGTGCTCGTAGAAAAACCACGGGGCTGGAAACATGTTCTCATCTCAGATTTGTTATTTGTGTGTGGGTGTATTTTGAGCAAGGCACTTGTTTTTATACAACTGTTTAATAGCTTGTAAAAGATGAGAGAACACAGACAATTTTTTATATTACTATTTTCCTTTCTTATTTAAAAACTGTTTTTAAAGGCTTTATTGGAACACAATCCAAATATCATACAATTCAATAGTTCACTATATCAATAAATGTTGTACAATCATTACCACAATCAATTTTAGAACATTTTTCTTTCCTTTTTCTGGCACTGCTTGTGATCAGCTCCCCGTTTCCCTTCTACCTCCCTGCTGTACCCCTAAAGAACCATCAATCCAGTTATTGTCTCCATAGATTCACCCATCCTGGATTTCATATACCAAAGAGCATATAAAATACAAAACAAAGAGGCAAAAAAGCTAGCAATAATTACAAAAAAATAAAGAAAAACCCTCCGTTAGAAAAGAGAAATTTTTTTAAACTATACTAACTTTAAAATGAGCCAAATGATAAGGTGCTAGATTTTAACTGAGCTATAATCTGTCCTATTCCATTTTCCAATGCATTCTATATGACAGCGAGGTTATTCACATTCCTAGGACTCCAGACAAATTTTATGGATTCTTCAAACACTCACATTTGCTGACTATAGGAAATGTCAGCCAATTTGATGCCATGACTTTCTAACAAAGAGATGATGAAGCAAATGTGAGCAGCACTACCAAGTCACCCGTCTTATAGACAACTGGCTAACAGAAGACACGGTACTCCAATGAGGAACAACTTTTCTCCTCAATCAGAGCGTCTTGATGACAGGGACAATGTCTATGTGTGCCCATAATTCTAGTGATAGCTCCTAATATTCAGACCTGCTAGGTTCTTAAAAATACTTGACAAGTGAATGATCAAAAAATCATGAGTAAGTAATGCTTTGGTGGTGATGCCAGGTAAACACTGGGTTACTGAGCTCCAGCCCAGTGGTTCAAACCCACAAAGCAATCTTCCGGGTAAAACGATCAGGCTACCTGTTCCCACAGAGATTTACAAAGTACCATAAACTCTATAGAGGATCCCTCTGAGTCAGAACCAGCTCATTGACAGTGACTGGTTGCTTCTTTTTCTTTTTGGTTTGGAATGATTATCTGATTATTTGGTTTGATTATATGATTATTTGGTTTGGAATGATTCTGAACAATGACTTAATTCCTTTTTTGGAAAAACGATTTATTTCTTTCAGTCAATATCTCAAAATAAGTATTGTGAACTTTTTGCATGTGGGGGCATGGTGTGGGGAGTGGAGTGGGGCATGCTTTGATGATTCTAGTATTTAGTATAAGAAATTCCATGGCATATCAGTTTTAATTAATTGTAAAGTACAATCCCAAAATAAACAAATCTAGTCTAGTGGGTGAACTCATTTCCTCATTTTCTTATGGTTTCATTAAATCCTTTTACTCTCACTTTCCTTCATCTCCTATATTACATATTGGGGATTATCATGGACATAAACAATCTAAGTGTAAAAGCCTTGAAAACACTGTCTTCTTGGCTTGGTATTACCTCAATGTAATGTGTCTGTATTCCATGTTCCATGACACAATGTGGTACGATGGTAAAGCAGTATTGCCACTTGGGTTCCAGTTCACATAGCCACAGGTTCATTCCAAAGAAAAAGTGGTTTAAACATGGTGTAAATCAGAGTGCAGAATTCTTTGGGGAAGCACCTTCAGAAGTGTACAGACCTAAAGGAAGGATGTGTTGAGGAACAATAACTGCACATTTTGGTATTGTTTCTATTATTTTATAGCCATACTCTTTTATTTATCCTCATACACATCCTAGTTGGTGGAGAAGAAAACATTCATTGCACGTCCCCCAAATGGAAGTCACTGTGAAACGGCTATAAGGTTCTCTGTCCTCTCACCTTCGGAGAACTTTCAGCCCCCTTAGGAAGACAGAAATCTCCACCCAGGGCGAGCTTGATAGGTGACCTCACACATCCTACTCAGCACCGTGGGAATGCCTGGCTAGAACAGTGTGGAATCTTTTTATGACGTCTACATTTCTCACTTCTTACTTTGACAGTACATCTTTTCTTCCTGGCCAAATGATATTCTTAGCTGTGTTGGCCCAGAAGAAAAGAGTTCACCTTTGTTTTAAGGGGGTCTGCCTAAAACACCTGTTTGGGATATAGTTCTACCGGGCTCCAGACGGCAACACGGAATCGTGTTGCATTTCTATGCTAGTATTTCTCAACGGGGTTAATTTAAATAGACCAACTCTTCTCTTTGTTGCTCAAATTAACTTCAGAATGATTAGCAGATATCTGGATTGATTAATGTTTCAGTGTTTTGTCACTTTTTACAAAAGGCAAGATGTAGCAATGTAGCATTGAGTACTGGGAATGTGTGGTGAATAGCTTAGACTTCTAAATTTCCTTTAAAAATTCAGTCTGGTTTGACTTTCCTTTCCACAAGAAGATTAGGATTTCATAGTCATGGTGGTTTTTAATAATAAGATAACACCCTTCCTACATTTAACAAACTTAAAATGAATATCTACTATACATTATCTACAAGCCCTAGAATTGGAGGAAATAATGAGCTGGTTTTATAAGGAAACAAGTTCATTCCTTTTAGGTGTGCATGGCCTGTTTGGGGAAGCAAGCACTCACTACTGATTGTGATGATTAGAAAAATGAGCATGTTACTTCGGTAATATTAAATAACAGGATGGAGGAACATGGTGCTCTGGGGCAGCAGAGTGTCAACTGCATGAAGGCAGGCATGAGTCTGTCTTGTTCCCTCTTGGAGTCCCCATTCTCTGACACAGTGCAGAGACCCTCAACAGATCTGCTGCTTCGGGGTTAACTCTTCCCGGGGTTTGATAGTCAAGTAACATTTAAACTAAGCTTTAAGAGTAAATAAGACTTTCTTTATCAAGTCAGGAGAAGAAACACAAGCAGGAATGAAAGGAAGCCAGTGACGAAGTAAATGCTTGGAATTGACACCAGGTTCGGCGTAAAGGTGTTCATGGCAGAGCAAAGAATGGGTGCGGTGGGGCATTGTAAGGTTGTGGGGAGTAAAAATGAACAGGCACCACACGCTGACTTTCCTGCTTTTGACTTCCGAGTATTTGAGCTGTCCTAAATTCTGAAGATTCCCTTGGAAGTTCCTGGATGGTGATTCTGACTCACAGTTACCCTATGTATAACAGAACCAAACACCGTCTGGTCCTGCCCCACCCTTACAAGGGCTACTTTATTTGAGCCCATTGTTACCGCCACGGTGTCAACCACCTTGTTGAGGATCTTCTTCCTTTTCCATGATCCTATACCAAGCCTGGGCTCCTTCTCCGGGATTGGCCCTTTCTGATAACATCTCTAAATTATGTGAAAGGAAGTCTCCCTATCCTTGCATCTAAGGAGCACTGGCTATACTTCTTCCAATACAAATTTATTCATTCTTCTGTCAGTCTACAGTGTATTCAATATTTTTCATCAACAGTATAATTCAAATACATACATTTTTCTTGGCCTTCCTGCTTTGTTGCTCAGCTTTTGCATGCCTATGAAGCTACTCCCCCACTCTCATGATCCCAGTTCTACCTCACAAATCTGGCTGGATCAGAGGATGTACACCGGTACAGATAGGAACTGGAAACACAGGGAATCCAGGACAGACGAACCCTTCAGGACCAGTGGTGAGAATGGCTATACTGGGAGGGTGGAGGGAAGGCAAGAGAGAAGTGGGGAACAGATTACAAGGATCTACATATAACCTCCTCCATGGGGGACAGACAGTGAAGAAGCGGGTGAAGGCAGATGTCAGACAGTGTAAGACATGACAAAATAATAATTTATAAACCATCAAGGGTTCATGGGGGAGGGGGGTGTAGGGAGGGAGGAGAAAAATGAGGAGTGGATACCAGGGGGTCAAGTAGAAAGCAAATATTTTGAGAATGATGATGAGGGGAACAAATGTACAGGAGTGCTTGACACAATGGATGGATGTGTGGATTGTGATGAGAGTTTTATGAGCCTCCGATAAAATGATTAAAAGAAAATACTATGGCTTGGGTCAAGTGCACATCGAAGTGATACCTTTGCTTTTTAACACTCTAAAGAGCGCTTTCGCAGCAGATTTACCCAAAGCCATAAGTTGTTTGGTTTCTTGACTACTCCCCTCTGAGTCTAAGTTAAATGAAATCATTGGCAGTGTTTTCTTTTCAATGTTCTGTCTCATACGGTCACTATGAACTTACCGGGATGTTGCTTAGTTGTCCAATTATGAGCATTTTTGTTTCCTTCATATTGAATTTCAATGCATTGTGAAGGCAGTAGTCTTTGATTTCATCAAGAAGGACTTTGGGTCATCTTTTCTTTAAGGAGGCAAGGCTGCATCATCTATATGATAGGCTATTAATGAGGCTCTCTGAATCCTGATGCCAAGGTCTTCTTCACGAAATCAAGCTTCCCGGATTATTTGCTCAGCATACGGATTGAGGATGGTGGATGGATAGAACCATAGCACACACATTTCTCCACTTAACACAACGCAGAGTCCCCTTCTTCTGTTCAGGTTCTGCTTGAGCATAAGTGAGTGGAACTGTCAGGATATTTGATTGGTAACCAGAGGGTGGGAGGCTACAGTCCAGCCAGAGAAACATCGGAAGGAAGGTTAGTGATGTACTTCCAAGAAAACTAGCCACTGACAAACATATGGAGTTCAGTTCTACTCTGATACAAGCGAAGTTGTCAGGTTTTAGAATCCACTCAGCCACAGCTGGTGGTCTTTGTGGTGGAAGAGTCCTAGGTATAGACAAAAACCAAATGAATAAATACTCTCAAGCATGGTAAATGCTTGGTCCTCAAAACATTTTCCTGTGTATTGTAAAATGCCTATATTTCTCCATTCACATTGGTCAAGAGTTATAAACTGGTAGATTATATGGCATGTATGTAGCTAGGTGTATGTTATTTTATATCTTTCTTTCTGATGTTCTCAACGAATTGTATTAATGTCACAAGAACTTCAACTGGATATTAAATAACTGCCTTTAACCTTTAGCCTGTGCCTGTAATATTATGAGACCTCAAGAAATATTATGTTATGTAATTTTTATTACCAATATTAAAGGATCATTACAGTTGCAGTAAAATGTGTTACTCTCTGGTACACGTTGGACTGCTAACCACAAGACTGGAGGTTCAAATCCACCGACTGCTTGGCTGGAGGAATATGAGGCTGTCTGTTCCCATAAAGGTTTACAGAGTCAGAAACCCTCGATCTGGCCACCATGAGTCAGAACAATGGGATGGCAGTGAGTCTTGTTTTTACATTTTAATTGTAAAATTACTTTATTGCTTCACTCCTAAGTAGAATGTATTGTAGTGATTTGAAATCGATATCTTAAAGAAATATTGAGAATAAAAATGACTGCTGAGAGAATATTTCTTAAATTTGACCAACTCATATTATAAATTAATAGACTTAAATGTTATACTATTTATCATTCCTATCATAAATATAATATTTTAAGTTAGTTTAATTTTTACTATATTATTAATTCTATTTGCTAGTATTTGACTTTTCTAGTGACAGTCAGCTGTGTTTTATTTTTTTTCTAGGATTTCTGTTAGAAATGTAAAAATTAATATATCTATTTCTTCTTAGAGTGATCTTGTTGATTTATTTCAATTTAAATGTCTTAAACAGACCATATAGCATAATATTATCTGTTCCTTGAAATTTTTTGACAGAACTCAAAGGAATTTGCTACTAAATCCTTCATAATCCTGTCTTTTAAGGAACTGTGATGTGGCTGACAGACAACTTTCTAAATGTAATTTGTTTTTGAACTAGTGATTTTGGTTTACATTTGTAAATATTTTATAATTTATTAGTATACATTTGTAAATATTTTATAATTTATTAGTATACATTTGTAAATATTTTATAATTTATTAGTATACATTTGTAAATATTTTATAATTTATTAATATGCAATCACATTAAATTCCAATTTTTCACTATTATACTCCATTTCTCATTTTAATCTCACTTAAAAATCATTTGCGAACATTTTAGCCTTTCTCTTGGTTTAACTTTTAATGTCATCTATTCTTTGATGATATTTAGTCTGCTTTTTATGTATCACTGCTGTCATAAAACTAGTTTGGGACACATTTTAAGTTTTTGCAATGGCTGTATTTAAGTGAATCAAAACAATGAATCAAGATGTTCTCCCCATTTATTAAACTCCTATTTACTCATTTCAGAACATTTCCCAATATCCAAATGTACTGGTTATGTTGGAATAAAATTAACTTGGTCCTATTAGCACTGCCTTGGCATTTCAGAACTGTATATGCCTACAAATATAACCCAATGAGGTCTTTATGGCATCATTAGCCCATAATTCTCTAGTTCTTATGACTAACATGTAGGTCTAGACCTTGTGAAACTCTATATTTTAATTCAGTTTGTCTTAAGACATCTTCTCTAACAAGCATTTGGTATGCCTTAAAATATCTTTCCTAATAAGCATGTACATTTTAGATGTTATTCGCATTCTTTAAAAAGCAATGAGTGCAGCAGTTAATTAACTTATTATAATGCCATAAATCTCAGCTCTAGTCATGACCACTGAACGCTCCCCCACCTCTACCCAGAACATTTTCATTTATGATGAATCATCCCCTGGGCACTCAGTGTAGAGGTGGGTGACCATGCAGAACTTGGGGTCAGACACAATAACACAATTCGTACAGCTGGGTAATGACAAGCTCTCTACTTCTACTACTCGCCTTCCTGCACTGGGTGCCTTTATGCTTCACGGAAATCAGCAGGCACTCATGTCACAATAAGAGTTTCTTTCTCTCCTGAACATTTCAATTCTCTAGAAAGTAATCTTCAAAATGATTTGTATGTGGGTAGATGTACGGTTTTGTATAGGTTTAGGTCCATGGTTCCTATGGTAATTTGACTGCTTATTTGAATACAACACTGAGATCTAGTTTTGGGGAGGCAAGAGGTTTGTTTTTTCTTCTTCTCAAAACTAGAGTGAATCTAGTTGTTCTGGATGCTATTTACATTTTAATTTTTAGCTTTGCATCTATAGGATCTTAAATGTTTTCTTCTGCTTCAAGAATCACTAATCATGTGGAAATTTGAACCTCCATAGAGTTTTCTTTTCTTATGACTCTATAAAATTGCCTTTTTAATAACATAACGTTTATTTCCAAACACCTGAAAAATTGTTTATACTTTATAAGTTCAAACCTTCTATATTTTGTATAATAAATATATATTTAAATCAGAAAATAACATTATTTGTTTTATTTATTTCCCCCCAACAATTTTATTGGCACATAATTTACATATCATGTCATCAAATAATTCAATCATTCAGTCATAACAAGGGAATTGTACAATCACCACCACATCAATCATAAAGCCCCATGGTTAAATCACCTTTAAAATGAGTTGTGCAACCACAATCAGTTCTAGTGCTTCCTCCCACCCTCCCACCTTCCTGATTTTTTCCCATGATCCCCTTTCCCTTCTTATTGTCACTCCCCACCTACATTCCCTATAACCCCTTGTATCAGTTATTATGATTATGCATCCATTCCTCCTGTGCTTCGTAGCTGGGAGACCCAAATAATAAAAAAACAAATAACACTAAGGTGGTAGGGATAAGATCATATCAGATAAAGACAAAAATGCAAATAATGTGTATGAAAGAGGTGACTCCGTCAACATTCAAAAAGCTAGGGAAGCATTTCTGCCATGGAACAACTGATACTTGCACCCAGTACACATTCAGGTCATGTCTGTAGGGAGGTCTACTGGCCAAATATCGACTGATCCAGCATAATCAAGATGACAATGGCCTCTGTCAGACAGTAAGGCTCCTCAGGGCTGTTGTCTTTGACTAGAGCGGATCTGCCAGTGGCTCAGTCTGACTAGATACTCTGCAGATGGGTTTTGGGCTCCCACTGTACTTCTTAGCCTTCTACAAATTAAGTGTTTTTAATTTTATCTCTGCTACTTTCCTTTTTTCCATATTCAAATTTTGTAATTATCATTTTTGGATCCCAGAGCTGATGTGCTTCTTCCGTTTGGACTTAGTCAACTCCTTGTTTAGATGGCTGCTTATTTAAATACAAGCCTTTAAGAACTGAGCAATTGATAGCCGGGCACCATCTACTTTCTTCACCGAGCTTTGAGGCTATCCATATGTGTTAGGCAGAGTTCTCTAGAGAAACAAAATCAATAATGCTATCTCTACCCCTAAAGGTATGACTCTTACTAGAGTTTGTGGTGTTAATCCATGGGTGTGAAGTCACAAAACCACCAATAGATGAAGTGCTGGTGAGAGGAGAGGCTCTGGGGGAATTGTGTGCTTCATATTTTTGAACAGTTTTGTTAGGACGAGAAGTATATGGAAACTGATTGGCTGGTCCTACTTACAATAGAAAATGTGATCAAGGAAATGGATAATCTCAGAACCTCAGAAGCACGTTTCAAGAGCCAAATAACAGACCTAAAAGCTTCTGCATGTGCTACAAAGCAGAGTCTTCTCTTCTCTCATAATAGAGCTGACATTGCAGAAAACCAAATCCAGAGTCTCACCATACAAGTAGCTGGATTACAGTGTCAGCTGAATTGCAGGTGTAGAACAATGTCGAATATTAAAGCAAGGGAATTAATTGGAAAGAATTGGGACCCTGAAACATGGGATGGGAACATATGGACTGATTATTCAGAAGAGGAGGATATTGAGCTCCTAGAGTCAATTGAGCCACCCCAGTCAATAGATCCACCCCCCACCCCCCACCTAAGGGGATTAATCCACTATCAGTAAAACAACTCATACTTGAGCCGATTACCAAATAGTTCAAGCTGAAATTCCAGGTGGGGCTGCATCTATAGCATTCCTGGGAGAGATACCTTACAGATATTGCTGAGGGCCTCCAGGAACACCCACTCCAGGTACCAATTGAGTTAGGTAGGGTTCTCTAGAGAAACAAAACCAGATCACTTATGATTACATATATTTATACAACATGAAGGAATATAACATTTAATTAGTCCATACAGCAATACAGAGGGCTCATTTCAACTCACTTTTGTGGAGCAGTTAAAACACTGGAAGTCCTTTAACTTTTAAGGGCTGCTGGGTCCAAGGTCAAAGAAGCAGACAATTGAGTCTACCCTCGGGCAATGCAAGCAGAATCTTCCCCAAAGCAGCAAATAGCAGGGCAGGTTACCAACAGGCAGCAGCTCAGGAACTTAGCAAAGCAGGCCCAGATGGGATATCAAACTTAAGCAATGAAAGACAACAGGATCCACCAGCCTCAAACTCAAGTGATATACACACCAGCAGCATGGTGAAGCAGATCTCAAAGGAACCTCAAGCTCTAGTGGCACAACCATGGGTTGGCTATCTCACAGGTAGTGTAGCTCACAAATTGAGGTAGAGAACTAACTAAAGCAGCCACACATTGATCCAATCACCAGAGAGAAAGAGAGATAGAAGCAGGTCTTGTCGATCCATTTATCTCTTTGCCTTCCAATCAGACTGCCCTCCAATCAAACCTAATTAATCCCACATGTTCCTATTGTCCAGGTTGTCACAATAAGCCTACCTACACACTACCAAATGTATATCCTGAAGGGATGGATTTCTACAGATTGAACCACTTCATCGGTTACTATATTATGGACTTGACCATCCATTCTTTATCAGTAAGGTTAGGATAATACTGTATATAAAGAATGTGCTTAATAAAACACCATTACTCAAATGCCATAGCCCTGACTGCTCAATCATCAAACTTTTTGGAGCCAAATATGAAGAGGTACATTCCTCCCACTCCAAAATCCTCTTCTACACCAAGGGAGACGCAAAACCAACAAACTCCTCATTGGATCTGAAAACCATTTTGCTGTTAGCCAGTCTCAAAAAGATAAATAGCATCTGAGATCAATACTATAAAGTTAAACACCAAGACAAAGGCAGGCATCTGTTCTCAGGTCATGTAATATTCTATTCTGGTCCCCCAAGTGATGAGGTGGTATGCCTGCCTAATGCTCATGGTCCATGTATCATAATATTTATTTATCTTCAAAACCACTTCATTAGAGATAACCTCATCTAAACTGGGGACAGTTTCTCCCTTGCGGAGGAGACTGAGAACAATCAGGTCCTGGCATATGTCATTTCTGTACTGTCACCTCAAACTAACAGGCACTCCTGCGAGGGTTCTCAGGAAATACTGGTGGAGATTCAAATCCAGAGGTGTAACAGTATGAGCAATGTTTTGGACACTGGAGAATTCTCGCAACATCTTCAGAATGAAATTGATTAAACATGGAATCGAGATGCATTGGTAATTTATTAGAGATTAGAATGCAAAAGTCAGAAACAAAGATAAAGGAACAGCAGATGGAAAATATGGTCTTGATGATAGAAATGATGCTTCACCAAAAATACCATTTCAACATCACAGATGGCAACTATACACGGGATATTCTCCAAATGGAGTACACAGAATCACATTGACTGTATCTCTGTGACAAGACCACGGAGAAGCTCAATATCAGCAGCTAAAAGCAGGCCAGAGCTGACAGTGGAAAAGACTATCCATTGCTGAAGCTTAAGTTTAGGTTGAAGTTGAAGAAAATTAAAACAAGTCCACGAGAATAAAAAATTTCCCCTAAGTGTATCCCACCCAAATTTCAAGAATATCTCAAGAGCAGATTTGGTGCATTAAACACTAATGACAGAATACCCAGTAAGCTGTGGATGGTACCAAGAGCATCATACAGGAAGAAGCCAGAAGGCTATTATAAAGAAAAGACAGCCAGACAGTGTGGTAGTTATATAATCCGTTGTCAATTTGAGAGGATTAAGAGTGAAAGGGTGGAGTTTAGACTGTCAATCAGGTTGCAGCTTGATGACCTCCTTTGGAGGTGTTAAGGAGATAAATAGCTCAGAGGAGGCAGGACGCAGGCTCAGTCCCTGGGAGACATTCTTGTTGACAAGCCACTTGGAGACAGAGCCTCACAGCTGAAGAAGCCATGTGGCTATTCCTGCCAGCACTGAGATGCCTAAACTGCCACAGAATCCACAAAACTTTCCACCCACTGGCCTGTGATCTTCCTGCATTCACCATCGTCATTGCATGTGTTTCGTGAGTCCAAAGAGGACTTTAAAGATTGCTTTCAGACTATGGGATAATATGGACTAATAACATATTTATGGACTTGATCTGGATTGGACTGGGATATTTTCTCAATATGCAACTGCTCTCTTATTTAAAGCTCTTTCTTGTACACATATGAGCGTCTATGAATTTGTTTCTCTAGTCTACCTGGACTGGCACAGACAGGCAGAAAGAGAAAAAGCAAAGAAATAAAAGATCAAAGTAGTTATCAGAAGACATTCTGAAACTTGCTCTTAATCATAGGTAAATGATTAAGGTAAATAGGTAAATACCAAAGGTAAATTGAAGAAATGAAGTCAAAGCACTGAAGAGAACATATCAAAGGTTACCCAAAGAAGACAAAATATATATTATAATGACATGTGCAAAGACCTAGAGATAGAAAACAAAAAGGAAGAGCATACCCGGCATATCTTAAATTGAAAGAACTCAAGAAAAAAATCATGTCTCCAGTTGCAATATTGAAAGATTCTAAGGGCAAAATTTTGTTTCAAAAGAAAATGGAAAGAACACACAGAGTCCCAGTCAACATTCAAACACACACAAGAACTAAACAACATTCAGCCATTTAAAGAGGTAGCATTTGAGCAAGAGCCAGGGGTCCTGAAGGAAGAAGTTCAAGCTGCACGGAAAGCGTTAGCCATGAAACAAGGCTCCGTGAGTTGGCGGAGGACCAAATGAAATATGTCAGCAAATTGAAGAAGCACTGCAAGCGCTCACTCATCTATGCCAGGAAATTTGGAAGAAAGCTATTTGCTTAGCTAACTGGAAGAGATCCATATTTGTATCCATTCCAAAGAAAGATGATGCAACAGATGGCAAAAATTATAGAACAGTATCATAGCTATCGCATGCAAGTAAACTTCTGCTAGAGATCATCAAACAATGATTGTGGTAATAAGACAGAAGCCGCCCTAGGTTCAGGCCCAACTCAGAAGAAGATGTAGAACAAGGGCCATCATCGCTGATGCCAGATGGACCTTCGCTTAGAGCAAAGAATATCAGAAAGATGTTTACCTGAGTTTCATTGATTATGCCAAGACCTTCCACTGTGTGGATTATAACAAGCTATTGATAGCCTTGAGAAGAATGGAAATTCCATAACATTTCATTGCACTCATGAGGAAGTTGTTCATGAACCAAGAGTTAGTTGTTCAACTAAAACAAGGGAATGCAATGTGGTTTAAAATCAGGAACGGGATGCATCATGGTGGTAACCTCTCACCACACTTATTCAATATATATTTTGAGAAAATAACCAGAGAAGCTGGCTTATATGAAGAAGTGTACAGAAGAAATCAAGGTAGGAGGAAGCTTACTAACTAACTGCAATAATGACATAGCCTTGCTCGCTGAAAATGAGGAAAACTTGAAGCACCTGCTGATGAAGTTCAAGGATTGCAGCCTTCAGTATGGATTACAAATCAACGTAAAGAAAAGAAAATCCTCACATTGGACCATTAGGTAATATCATGACAAATGGAGGTAAGACTGACGTCAAGGATTTTGTCTTGCCTCGATCCACAACTGCTGCTCATGGAAGCAGCAGTCAAGAGCTCAAATGTAGCACTGCCTTAAGTATATCTCCTGCACAAGATTTCTTCAAAGTGTTGAAAAGCAAGGATGTTACTTTGAGAATTAAGGATGAATGTGCTCCATTCATGGTATTTTCCATTGCTTTCTATGTATGTGAAGGTTGAACACTGAATAAGGAAGACCGAAGAAAAATCTATGCCTCTGAACTATGATGTTGGTGAAGAGTATTGAAAGTACCATGGAGTGCGAAAAGAACACACAGATCTCGCTTGGAAGACGTACAGTCATAAAACTTCATTTCATATACGTTGGACATATTAGCAGAAAAGCCCAGTTCTTGGAGAAAAGCCTTTTGTTTGGTAAAGTGGAAGGGCAGTGAGAAAGAGGAAGGCCCTTGGCAAGATAGAGGCACGAGCCCTCAAACCCAAACAGTGGCTTAAAGTAAAAAGGAAACTGAAATGGACTTGGAGTCTTGAGACAATCAAGTTCACTTCAAACAATAAAACACACACACACACACACACAAAGAGAGGCATGCAGTGGTTGCAAAAATGGGCTTAAACGTAAGACCAGTTGTGAAGATGAGGCAGTGCAGGACTGGGTGATGTTTTGTTCTGTTGACATAGGATTGCTATTATCCAGAGCCAACCCAATGGCACCTAACAACAACGACAATATCATGGGTGCTATCGTATAGGGTGGTGAAGAAATAAGGTGGTGCCCAGCTTTCAGAAACAATGGCACCTGGGGTCTTAAAAGCTTGTCTTAAAACATCTAAGTGAGGTTTCAGTTAAGTCTACACAGAAGAAGCCCACCAGCCTATGTGATCCAAGGATTGTAAATTAAAAAATCTAAGATAGGAAGAGGGAACCGTACTAGAGTTTAAATTCTGAGCACTGGTTGTGTAGAAGGATATGGACGACAGAGCCAAGGACAGGACATCATGCTTGCTAAAGCAGAGGAGAGACGAAGAAGAGGAAAACCCTCACTAGATGGATTGACGCAGTGGCTGAAACAATGGACTCGCACATAGCAGTAATTGTGAGGATGGCCCAGGACCTAGCCGGGTTTCCTTCTGTTGTATATGGGGTCACTTTGTGTTAGACTCACCTCAACTGCACCCAACAACAACACGGATTGCAGTGGAAGCCACAAATCTAACTGCACAGTCACGTGTTTTAAGCCTCAGGAGCATCCCTTGTGACCATTCACTGGGGATATGAACAGCCTGGCTATCAGACAAGGTGCATTGGAAAATTGACAAATGCAAACATAGTTAAAATTTAAAACCTTATAATATTTCCCCCTTTTGATTCATTTAAAATCTATCCTAGTTTTTATTATTTTCTACTTTCTTTGGATTGAAGTTTTACTTAAAAAATTTTTTGATGTTGTTGTGGAATATTTTTAGCTATGTTTTTCTGCATATGAAATCCAGGATAGGTAAATGGATTAGCAGCTTCTCAGGGTTATGGCAGGGAACGTTGGGGGGAAATGGTAAGCTACAAATAATGAGTACAAGAATGAAGGAAATGTTCTCAAACTTATTTGTGGTGATGGCTGCACAACTCTGTTTAATATGTTTAAGCCATTGAATTGTATGGTATGTGAATTATATGTCAATAAAACTATTAACATTAACTATTATAAATACCCTTCCTCATGAGCTACTGGCTGCCGCCTTTCTGTAGGTGGAGAGGTATGTATTAACTATAATGCCGTTCAGATATCAGTGGAGCTTCCAGATGGCCTTAGAAGAAAAGCTAGCCGCCTGCTCCTGGTAATGCAGTCAGCCGCTGTGAACTGTACGGCTGCAACCGTCTCATCTGCAGCCCATCAGGGGTAGAGTGTAGGACTGGGCAATGTTTCTGTCCATTTTTCATGGGTTCATCCCGAGTTGAAGACTCACTCCAACTCAGCAAACACCAAAACCACCTTGAACTCATAAATAAATATTAGTTTGACAGTCAGGAGAGTCACAGCCAGGCAGAAATGATTATTACTCTCATATTTCAGATGAGGATGGGTTTTCAGAGAGAATCAAGTAATTAATTTTAGTCCGTAGTGTTAGGTGGTGACCCAATATTTAAACACTCAATTCCAAGCCCCAAACCACACAGAAAACAAACTCAGTGCCATTGAGTGAATTCAGACTCATAGAGACTCTGAACGACAGGGTAGCATTGAGACTGTGACTCTTTACAGGAGGAGAAAGCATCATCTCTCTCCTGGAGAGAAGCTGAAGATTTTGAGCTGTTGGCCTTGTGATTAGCAGCTGAATGGGTAACCACTATGGCACCAGGGCTCCACGTCCATTCTGCACTATCTCACAGACTTCTTCAAGAGGGAGGAAACCCTACTCTGTAGCTTTACAGATAAAAGACTTCTCAATTACTCAAAGCTCATGTCTTTATTATCAAGATATCAAAAGATTTCATGAGAACTCATTACTTGTGAGTTCTCCAATTTATTACTTTTATATTATTATGTTTATTATATTTCCTTCTAAAATCTATCAATAAGTTACATAAACATGGGTAAGCACTTACAAGCATTTCTTGAAATTTCTATGTTCTCAAGACTATTTTCATCACTGAGGCTACAATAGTGGATTGTTACATGAATGCCTCTATATGGAATAAGTGTTAGTGTTAGTAATACTTTCTACTCCTGAAGGTCTTGTAAGCCTACCAGTGCAATTCTGCACTGTTGTATAGGTTGCTATGTGTCAGAATCGATTGGAAGTGAGGGGAGAATCAATAATGAAATGAATGTTGACCCAGAGTAGATGACTATCTCTCTGTTAAAGAGAAAGAAGGACTTGTTATAATCCATCAGCCCAGTCCCCATTTCTCTCAGGGACCCATAGCCCAGGACCCACTGGTCCAATAGCACTTATACTCTTTTTGTCCTCAGCATCGTGTCTGAAAGGTATGCCTCCTCCAAGACCACATTGCTCTTCCTGCAGTCAGAGATGGAGCTGTCTAGTGCCCTCCCCATTCTACCTTTAGACCTTCAGTGTGACCCTCTTATGAGTAACCCCTAATCAGTTCAGATGAGGTACCCAGCGCTGCCCCCTGGTCAGAAGTCTTCAATCAGGATTCCTCAGGGACTTCATGGCGCTGCTCCCATTGATGGTCTGTTGCACACCCCTCTTAGTTTGCTCCCTTGTGGATGGGAGAGAGCAGCCGTTCTCCATGGACTGTACCTTCAGTGCTGTCCTCTGTAGCGTTGTCATTGAGGGAGGGAATATCAAGTCTCGATATTCCCTGGGGCTGGCCCTGCAGTCCTCTCTGTTAACAAGCTGCCCTGTGCAGGAATGTTACCTTCAAGGTCTGGCGCACTGTAAGGAGGTCTGCTCTGACCCTGTGGAGACATAAGCATCCCCTCCCATGGGTGGATTAGTGTTCTGGATAACAACTAGACACTGTCTTCATGGTCTTTTTCTTTTATTTTGGGTTTTTATTTAAGATAGGCAGGATAAGCAAGCCCAAAGAGACAGTGACAGGACCAACTGTTCCAGGGTGGTATGGAAGAAGAGGTGGGGGAGGGGAGAAGTGAGCCAACAAGGCCAGGGACAGGGGAACAAGGGAAATAAAATAGATGGGGAGGAGGGTGTAGCATGTTTGAGCAATTGAAACGTACCCAAGAGGAACTATTGAGAGGTGAACAATAGGTGACCCTGATAGTGGGGCAGGAGAAAAGAAAAAGAGGAAGAAGAAAGTAAAAATTACATATATAGGCATAAATATAGATATGCATGTATGTAAATATATAAAGATAGGTTTATTTGAACATGCAAATATGTATATGTAAATACAAGGAAGCAGATGGACATTGGGCCTCTACTCAAATCTTACCTCAGTTCAAGAATAGTTTGTTCTAATAATTTGGCACTCTATGATATTCACCCTCTTAACATGATTGCTGAAGACAAAATGAGCATGTAAAAAATGTGGTGAAGAAAGCAGATGGTGCTTGGCTAATAAGAGATACATTGTCTTGGGTCTAAAAGACTTATGGTCAAACAAGTGGCCATCTAACAGGGAAGCCACAAGGCCCACATGGAAGAAGCACACCAGCCCGAGTGATCTTTAGGTGTTAATAGGAATATCAGAAGTTAATAGATTTCAGAAATTCAAAAAACAAGCAACCAAACAGACATGAAGGAATGTGGGCAAAGTGGAAACCCAAAGCCCAACTTCGAGACAATTGGACAGTCCCTCACAGAAGGGTCACATAGACCGGAAGTTAAGTCCAGGGTGCGATATAACACTGATGAAACACATAACTATCCTCTATTTCTTTAATATTTCCTTCCCTCACTATTATGGTTCTTGTTTTACCTCATTAATCCCTTTAGACATAAGTATGTTCATTTGTACAATTAAGATCATTGGATGCATGAAAGCCAAGCTAGATAGCCCTCCAGAAACAGTAATGGGAATACTGATTCGCTTAGTGTATGGGAGGGGTGGGGTAGGAGAAGGGAGGAAAGGGGAAGCTTATAGTACTGATTGATATATAATCCCACTCAAGGAGAAGGGACAACAGAATTATAGGTGAACAGATATATTGGATAGTGTAAGACATGGAGAATAATAACAATCTGTAACATAACAATAAGGGTTCCTGGGAAGTAGGGCAGGGGAGGGAGGGATAAAGGGGAGCTGATACCAAGGAATTTCAAGAAAGAATATGTTTTTGAAACTGATAGCAGCAGCAATTATACAATTATGCTTGATATAATCTAATTATTAATAGTTACAACATCTGTAAACACTCCAAATAAAATTTTTTAAATAATGATTTTAGAATGATTAAAATGAAAGTTAGAATCTCCTAATTATCGTTCTTCCTTTTCTGCTTCATTCTGTGTGAGAATCATCAAGGTTCACTTTTCTCAGCTTATCACTCAGAGCTTTTTCTTTAGGGTGAAAACGATAGATCTGTCTGATCCGTTCCCCCCGTACGTGGACCTCAGCTGGACCCCCGGAGCTCTCTGAGCTCTTCTTCTGTGTGCGAGCTCTAAGAGAGCCAGGAGAGACCCAATTTACAGCTGGAATTTGCTCATTGATTTCCATGGAGTTGATGTTTAATGTTTTCTGACAAATCCAATCTCCTCATTTTCTGACGGCAGTCTGCAACATTTGGAATTTTATACAACCATTGGATTGTGAAGGTCTCTTTCCCAACCTGTTGGATTATGCCATGCCTTGGACTCCCTTTTGCATTCTTTCTTGGTTTTATAAGGCCTGTGGCTCTTAGTGGATACTTTACTTCATTCAAAATTTGTAGCAGGCTTCAGTTGGATCTGCAATTCCATAATCACAATGATCCGTCTGCTCATTGAAAACTATTTTCTCGCCAAGCTTCTTGCAACACTGTTTAGCCATTTTCCAACTAAATAAATTGAGATCAGGTGTTCCTAGCCAGAGTGAAGATGACTATAAAGATAAGTCTAGATACTTACGACTTAAATAGGCAGAAAGAAGAGTCCGAGATGCAAAAACAAAGAGAAAGATTAAGTAATTAAGTTTACCATAAAACTTGATTTCTTTTAAAAATATGATTATATTCCTGATTATAAAAATAAGGCATGAACATTGTAAAAACAAAAAAGCCTAGGTGATACAGATATATAACAACTAAAGCTTCTATAATTACACCACCCAGAAATAATCATTGCTAGCATTTTGTTATAAATTCTTTCAGACTGTTTTCTATGCATATATCACCTAAAACAGAACTAAACAGAATAAAATAAGAATGAGATCATGCTCTGCATACTTTTTAACCTTCTTTTTCCTTTAAATATGGTGCGAATATTTTTCCATATAATAAATAAGGATCTTCATCATCATTTTTATTGGCTACATTTTATGGATGGGCTATCATTCACTTTAGTTCATCCCTTTAGAAACCATTTATATTTTTCAGAATTTTAAATATTATGCTAAATCTTGTTATAAATATTCCTAAACAATATATTTCACATTCTTGTCTATTTAATCCAAAGGACAAATGCTTACAAACTAATTGCAATATCTGAGGGAACTCGCTCCTCTCACCCTTTCTTG
>NC_134530.1:118882220-118902220 GCF_050624435.1 Tenrec ecaudatus | reverse complement strand
ACTTGTCCAAAGCAACATGAAGTAAAGTGGGTCAAGTGGAATTAAAAGATGTTCCAGCCAAAGGTTTGTGTCATAGAAAATGGAAAAAAATAAAGTGAAATACTACAGCTAGAGTGAGCCTCCTTTGATAAATGAGAATGACTCACAATCGGGGCCATTTTCAGAAGATGTAAGGAATATGCTAACCAACCAAGAGCTAAGCTCACACCAGTTTAACAATAGCTAACGAGCTTCGATGAATGTGTAGAAGGTGCTGGGGTGGCGGGTGGGGGGTGGGGAGGTGCTTCTAAAGACCTCGAAGATTGAAGGGACAAACTCAAGCTTTAGGTCCTCCCTCTCCCCCTCAGTTTATTCCACAAACGAACACAGAGGTTTCAAAGAGTTGTGCAGGGGTAACTCAGTTCTGGGTCCAATGAGCTTTCGAGCCAGGCGTGTCTGGTCCTCCACATTATCCTCTCTCAGAACCTCTGTACCTTCAGCCAGAAAAAATTGCCATAATGACACCGCTTGGCTGGCGCATGCAAAAGTTAATAAGATACAGTACCTGGCTCATTGACTCCTAAGTGACATGAACAGTTGGCCATTCAATCCACCCACCGGTGCCTTGGAAGAAAACATGGAGGTACAAAAGGTGGCTTGGGAAAATTTATCTTTTCCACGAAAAGTTTTTGGTTTTCCGCTGTGGTAGTTACACAAGTCATGTCACCTTGATAAATGAGAATAAAGGGGTGGAGTCTAGCCTGTCCAATCAGGTCACAGCCTGGCGCCTCCGTGTGGACATGGCCTTCTGATGCCTCTCTGTAGGCAGACACACTCTCTCTTCTACACATTCCTGTTGACAAGCCACATGGAGAAAAGCTGATAGCATCCAGAGCCCTGAAGATGCGTCCACTGCCAATGGATCCACAAGACTTTCTACCCACCAGCTTGTGATCTTCCTGCATTTGGCATCATTGCCTGCACTTGGTGAGTCTGAAGAGGAATCCTGGGTTAATACCAGACTTATGGGTTAATATCAGACTTATGGACTTGATCTGTACTGGGCTGGGGTGTTTTATTGAGGGATAATTACTTCTTGATATAAGATTCTCTCTTGCACATATATGAGTGTTCATGGATTTGTTTCTCTAGTCAAAGCGTTCTAACACACTCATGAATTTTCACAAGTCCTCTCACACTCCTGCCAGGTGATAGCCACTGATAGCCCCACATGCAGCATTACTCTACACAGTTGCAATACTTGGAGCCACTGGCTAGGGACTTACCTGGCACCTAGCCTATTTCAGACAAGCCTGGATTCCAGGGCCGGCTACGGCATCTACTAAGTATATGGGGCAAGTTGCCTTTCCTTTTAAGTCTTCGTTTCCACATATGCAAAATGGATTCATAGTGCTGACTTTATCGGTTTCTTGTAAGAATTAAACAAATACTTACATACCAAGTTCAATAATTGTTAGCTCAGATTGAATTACCATACGAACAGTCAATGATAACTTCCTCTTCCTCAAACAGTCACATCGTGTGTAATACTGGGAGGGGTGGGACACCTGACTATTAACATACAAGGTGGTGGTTCCCACCCGCACAAGCAATGCGTAGAAATCAGCTTCTACCAAGAGCAGAGCCAAGAAACCCTCACGGGGCAGTTCTGGCCTGCAGCACAGCGGGTAGTACCATGAGTCAGAATGCACTGGATTCTGGTTTGGAGTTTGGGGGTTTATCCTTTTGAAGGGGAAGAGTAGAAGCAAGAAAGCACCAAGTCTACTTCCATATGTAAACAGTTACTTGAGTAAATGTTGTTTTCCATACACGAACATTCGCAAGTGGGCTATTATTTTAAATTTATACTATAAACTTATTATCTGATAGTAGGTTACCCAACCAGGGGATTAAATTCTTGTATGCTTTTCCCTACAGGAGGCTATGGGAATCAGCTGATAACACTTTTGGGGGAAGATTTAACTGTGTTCAACTAGCTCGAGCTGTGTGACCTTGGGAGGGTTATATAACATCACTGAGCCCCTGCTACTTCAACTGTAAAAGCTGGAGTAACGACACCTTTCTCCAAGTTTTTGTTTTGGGGGCGGGGCAGGGAATCAAACAAGGTAACATCTGACAAAAATGTCTGACACATATAATTAATTAATAAATGCTCATTTCTTTCCAACGACCCTCTACCACCATTTGATCGGAATTTATGGAATTGTAAATTTAATATAGGACTTGCTTACTAAGAAGATTGTTTTTTAAAAAGAGTATTGTTTAGTCACTGCAATAAAATTAGATAATGTATTCTAAACCAAAAATAAATTATTTGGTGTTTAATTTTTCTAAGTCACCAACCCCTTCCATTAGAGAAGATAAACAGATTAAATAACCAGAATCTGCTGGAACCAAGTTGATACCAACTCATAGCAACTCCATATAAGGCTCCAACATTGTCAATCTTTCTCGGAGTTGCAGCCTCCTCTTTCCCAACACCTAACCTACAGGAGCCCCCAAACCCAAACTCCCTGCTATTGAGTCAATTCCATCTCATAGTGACCCAATAGGGTATGGTAGGACTATACCCTATAGGGTATAGACTTAGTGTCTGGAACTAATGCTTTCCAGAAGTAGTCAGCATTGTTTCTTTCATGGAAAGGCTAGTGGTCTCGAACTATTGACCTTGTGGTTAGCAGCCTAATGAGTAATTAATGTGGCATTAGGCTATAGAAATTCTCAGTTAATTGAAGACTTATTTTTTTTAAGTATAAAACTCCAATTCACAGTGACCAGAGTTAAATGATGCTCTATAAGGCTTTCACTGACAATATTTCAGAGGCAAATTGCCAGGTCTTTCTTTTTGGAGGCACATCTTAGCAGATTTGAACTTCCAATCTTTCAGTTAGTAGCAAAGAGCATCGCTTGATTGTACCACCCAGAGACTCCTTGTAATTAACTTTCAGATTGGAGAAGTGACTATGCATTTGAGTTCCAGTATGTACAGCCCAAAAGAGGGCTGCTGCCAGAATATAAAACCCCTTTATATAATGAAGACACCTAACATATATCAGGAAATATAGCTGTCACTGTTGGTAAACTGTTGTTATTGTTATTGTTGATGGGTGCCATTGAGTCAGTCCTAGCCCTATCAACTCCTATGCACAACCGAACGAAACTCTGCCCTGTCCTGTGACATCCTCAACGATTGTGTCTACGTTTGAGCCCATTTTTGCAGCCACTGTGTCTATTCATCTTGTTGAGAGTCTTCCCCTTTTCCCCTGTCCCTCTAACTTTACCAAGCATAATGTCCTTCTCCAGGGACAGGTCTCTTCTGAATGTCCAAAATACATAAAACAAAGTCTTGCCATCCTTGCCTCTAAAGAGATCTTTGGCCGTACTTCCTCCAAGAGAGATCTGTTAGTTCTTTTGGCAGTCTCCGGCAGTTTAAATATTCCTCTCCAGAAGCACCATTCCAATGCACTGATTCTTCACCGGTCTTCCTTATTCAATGTCCAACTTGCACATACATATGAGGCAACTGAAAATACCATGGCTTGGGTCAGGAGCACCTTGTTTCTCCAAGTAACATCCTTGCTCTTCAATGCTCGGCAGGTCTTGGGCAGCAGATTTACCAGTAGACGCTTAATACTAGGCAAACTTAGATCAACCAATTCCTATGGAATTGGCTCCAGTGACTATGGGACAGAGGAGAACTGCCCCCACGGGATTTCCAAGGCTGCAAATCTTTCTGGAAGCAGACTTCCATATCTTTCTCCTTTGGAGTGGCTGGTGGATTCAAATCACTGACCTTCTGGTTAGCAGTCCAGGGTTTTAGCTAGTATGCCATCAGGACTCCTTAAATTGAGGTAGGGAGATTAAATGATTAGCCCGTGGCTAATATTTGATTGGAATAAATTTAATCAGAGTTTCCATTTGCCTTCCCTTCAGGACTAGAATTAAATTCCACATGTTTCCAGACTCCCTGTTTGGTGTTTATTTCACATTGCAACGCAATGCGTACTTTATTGTATACTTTAAAATGAAAGGGGGCTACGGAAATATGGGAATCTCCCTCCTACAAAGCACAAACAGAATAAGAGGTAAAAGCAGTGGCTGCAGTGGGAATGGGGCTGGGGTTTTAGCATTTATTTTCCTAGCGCTCCATTAACAGCACAGTACATACTGTCTCTCCCCTGGATGGGGAGATGGTGCCAAACCTAAGCTAAATGAGGCCCCGTGGAGACCCACAATGGCCATGGTATCCAAGGAATCAAATTGAAAGTCCAGACTTACTAAGCCTTAGAATAGATTGAGACCACACACCTTCTGCGATGCGCACACCGTTCTAGAAAGCTTTAAGAATGCAGAGAAATCAATGTACCTATTTTGAGGGGCGTAGAGAAAGGGATGGCGTCATAGAACTTTTAGCCACAACCCTGAGCCGTTTGGAAAATGCTTTGAAGAAAATGAAACAAACAAACAAACAAACAAACAAAAATTTTAAGTGAGTTTCCCATTCTCGTCAGGCCCGACCAACCAACTGCTTAACCCCGTTTTGTTTTGAAAAACAATGTCACAAATCTGTCCAGAGCTGGATAAAACGCACAGTAATGAGTTAATTACCATGCCATCTGCATGCAAAACAAGGGGATTCCAGAGGCAGAATCCTCCTTTGGGCCTGTTGGAAACTTAATTCCATGCCAAAATAAATAAATAAAAGCACAACTTCAGGAGTAAAACATTACAGCTACACCTTTATTTGGCCCACAGCAAAGACTACGCTACGTCTGGCTCTCAAGAGCTCCTGTGCCAGCCAGATTTTTTTTCTCCTTTTGAATTTTAAAACACAGTTTACTCCTAAAAGAGGGTTAAAAAAAAATCCTGCCCACAACATGAGGTAGTTGATGGAGTTTTGTGAACTACACCCATCCACACAATGAAAGGCAAAGCAAAACGCATCAGTGTCAGAAACCCATTTAGGACACGCCTGTCCTCTGAAAACCAAGCCTTGGTTTATCTGCCTGACTCACCCAGTGACAAATCTGAAAACCTCCACCTCCCGGCCTCCCCTGTCCCCACTCCACTCTCTCAGGACACGAGTCCATGCCCAGCAGCTGTAGTTTTAACCAACTGGGGGTGATGTTTCTTTCCACATCTGTATCCCAAACTACATTAAAACTACTACCTCTGTATCCCAAACTACATTAAAACAATTTTTGCAATATTTTCTGTTGTGATTTTCCATTCATCTCAGTTCCACCTAACACCCCGGTGACACGTCGTCAATGCTGTTGTCATACCAATGTTTACAGACTGCCAGCCAGCACAGCTCACGTTGGCAAAGTCCTGACATCACAGAGCTGGGCAGGGGGATGCAAGAGCGCTCCTTGCGTGTAACCTGGCCCGCTAATGCCTCCCTAAAAGGTGAACTACTAAAAGTAGTGAAATGGGGTGTGTGGCAGGGAGGGTATTTAAGAACCCTTACACAGCTGCCTTTCCAGATCGGCAGTGAGAAGGCTCAGCCCCTTTACTCTCCCTAGAACAGCGATTCGCTTATGGCCAGGGGTGGGGAAACGTTGCCTGCCAAGGACCATTTGGATATTTGTAATCATTCGCAGGCCATACTGATTAAACATTTAATTAACTTGCCCCTCATATGATGGCTAAGGAAGCCTGGTGGCACAGTTGCTGAGCATTGGACTGCTAAAGGAAAGGTCAGCAGTTCAAAACCAACACCTCTTCTGAGGAAGAAAGACGAGGTTTTCTATTTCTATAAAGAGTTGCAGATTTGGAAACCCCCAGATTTGTCCTATAAGGTTACTATGAGTGGGAATTGACTCAGTGGCAGTGAGTTTGGGGTTTTGTTGGAATGTCATAGCTGGAACTACTGTTCTTTGGTGAGGCGCTGGATGTCAGCTGGTATCGATGATTTTTCAGGCCTCATATGGCCCACGGGCCAGATGTTCCCCACCTTGATTTAGATCATTATTCCTTCCATTCTCCCAATGAGAAAAAAAGTTCTCATTGCTTAGAAAGTTGAGAGAATATTTTATCTACAATAGATTTAATAGCATCGATTCCCAACTCCTGTCTTTTTAATGACCTTTTGCTTTAGGAATGATGGTATCAATATCCTCCCACAGGTCTTGATCATCAGGTCTTGTCATTAGTGTTCAAATTCGCTCTTGAGATTTCTAGAAATTCAGGTGGAATGCACTCAAGGTCACATTTTGGCTCTCATGGATTTGTTTTAATTTTCTTCAGCTTTATCCTAAACATACATGTGAGCAATTGATGGTCTGTTCTAGTCAGTGCCTGGTTTAAGCACCTGATTTTGAGCTTCTCCATTGTATCTTCCCACAGATGTAGTCAATTTGATTTTTGTGTATTTCATTTGGGGAAGTTGATGTGTGCAGGCCCCTTTTGGGTTGCTGAAAAGAGGTATTTGCTATGAACAAGTCATTGGTTTTGCTAAATTCTTTCATGCACTTTCAAGCTTCATTTCTATCACCAAGATTATGTTTTCCAACTACTGTTCCTTCCTCTGTTTCCAACCTTTCCATTCCAATTATCAATGCATCTTGATTAAGTTTGATCAATTTCTGACTTATGTTGCATGTAGACCATAATAAACTATGGACAACCTTAAGAATGGGAATTCCAGAACACTTCATTGTGCTCATGAGGAACTTCTACACGGATCAAGAAGCAATGGTGCAAAAAGAACAAGGGACTAGCGCAGTTTTAAAATCAGGAAAGGTGTGCATCAGGTCCTTAGCCCCTCAACACAGTTTTTCAGTCTGCGTGCTGAGCAAATCATCAGAGAAGCTGGCTCACATGGAGAAGTATGTGGCATAAACCTGTGGTACGGCGATGACTCAACCTGGCTTGCTGAAAGTGAAGAGGAATTGAAGCGTTTGCTGATGAAGCTCAAGCATTGTAGCCTTCCTTATGGATTACGACTCAACTGTCACGAAGACCCAAATCTTCACAGGTGGACCCCTAAGTAGCCTCATGATAAATGGAGTAAGGACTGAAGTTGTCAAATACTTTGTCTGACTTGGATTCACCATTAATGCCCATAGAAGTTGCAGTAGGGAGATCAAAAGATCTTCATTAAATGCAATCTGTTGGCATTAGGCAAATCTGTTGTGCAAGATCCTTTTAGACTACTGAAGATCAACGTCGTGACTTTGAGGACTAAGATGCATCTGACCTAAGCCGTGGTATTTCCCACTGCCTCATATGCAGGTGAAAAGTTGGACATCGAATAAGGAAGAGTACGGAAAAACTGATGCATTTGAATTGTGGTGCTGGAGACTACTGAAAGTACCATGGGCTGCTAAAAGGACAGACCAACCTGTCTTGGAAGGAGTAAGGCCAGAGTGCTCCTTAGAGGCAAGGAAGGCAAGATTTCATCTTACACACCTAGGGCATATTGTCAGGAGAGACCAGTCCCTGGAGAAGGCCATCATGCTTGGCAGAGGGGCAGGAAAAAAGAAGAGAACCCTTAAGAAGATAATTGACACAGTGGCTGCAACAATGGGTTCGGGCATAAGGACAACTGTACGCTGGTGCAGGACCAAGCAGTGCTTCTGTTGGGCAAAAGGTCATTATGGGTTGTAACTGACTTGTTGGCCCTTAACAGCAACGGTTCTCAACTCAGAAAGTAGATCCACACTTCAAGCCACCACGTATCCTCATTTTGCAGTTTTGGTTCTGGAAGGCATTTGTTGAAAACTGGGAATAAATTCTGGCTCCCAATCATACTGCCCACAGAATGACCATGTGGTTGAGTTCACAAGTCCAGGAGCCTCACAACCCAGGGCAAACCCTATGGACCTGTGTGATTACCAGGCTTAACCTATTGGTCATATAAGCTCTGGTCATATTATCTACCTAAAACCTACACGCAGCATCCTGTTCTTTACCACGGGCCACACCTGGGTTTCAAACGGCCAACTTGACCCTGTGTAATGTTATATAACTAGTGAGCCACTTTCAAACTAGTGAACCAATCCCTACATGCAATGAATTCTTCATCACAATCACCTCAATGCACATACACTAAACGCCACTGCCATCAAGTCGATTCTGACTCACAGTGACCCCACCGCTCACTAAAGAACCCACTGCCATCAAATCAATTCCAACAAAGAAGGGCCCTATAGGACCAGGCAGAGTTGCTTCACTGGGTTTCCAAGGCTTTAAATCTTTATGGAAGCAGACTGGCACAGACTTTTCTCCCAAACCTGGTGGTTTGAACTGCTGACCTATCCATTATCAGCCGAATGCTTTAACCACTACACCAACTTGGCTCCTTCCCTTGCACTAAAACCTGCCCACTGCCATCAAGAGGAGTCCAACGAATAGATAGGGTGTTTTCAGCTATACACTTTTACAGGAGCAGATAGCCTCAACTTTCCCCCTCAGAGTGGCCAATGAGTTTGAACCAATCATCTTTGTGTTCCACATGGAAGAAGCACACCAGCCTGTGTGACCACGAGGTGTCGAAGGGATCAGGGATAAGGTATCATCAGAAAAAAAAACTACCATAGTGAATGAAGGGTGCAGGGTAGAGACCCAAAGCCCATTTGTTGGCCACTGGAGATCCCCTAACAGAGGGGTTTAGGGGAGGAGATGAGTCAGTCAGGATGCGATGTAGCACCGATGAAGAATACAGCTTTCCTCCAGTTCCTAAATGCTTCCTCCCCCCCCCCCCCGAACTATCATGATCCGAATTCTGCCTCGCAAGTCTGGATAGAGCAGAGGTTGTACACTGGTGCAGATAGGAGCTGGAGGCACAGGGAATCCAGGGTGGATGATACCCTCAGGACCAGGGATGTGAGTGGCGATACTGGGAGGGTAGAGGGTGAGTGGGTTGGAAAGAGGGAACCGATTACAAGGATCTACATGTGACCTCCTCCCTGGGGGATGGACAACAGAAAAGGGGGTGAAGGGAGACGTCGGACAGGCAAGATATGGCAAAATAATAATTTATAAATTATCAAGGGCTCATGAGGGAGGAGGGAGCAGAGAAGGAGGGAAAATAAAAAGAGGACCTGATGCAAAGGGCTTAAGTGGAGAGCAAATGCTTTGAAAATGATGAGGGCAAAGAATGTACAGATGTGTTTTACACAATTAATGTATGTGTGGATTGTGATAAGAGTTGTATGAGTCCCTAATAAAATGTTTTAAAAAAAGAGAGAGAGCCCCAGTGGCTCAGTAGTTAAGCACTGGGGAAAAAAATCTTTGTGTTAGCCATCCAATGCTAATCTCACAGCACCATCAGGACTCCTTCCTGCACTAAAGTAGGGCTAATTAAGAACTAGACTTCTGTTTTGCCTGACCTACAGTTAGAGACACAGGACTGGATCTCAGGTGTACCCTAGTATCACCGGTTAATCTCTACATATTTTCCAGTTCTTTACAAACTAAGGACATATTATCTCCATTCATCTCCAAGGAAGATAGGTAATCTAGGCCTCAGCCTGTGTGCATGTTCTTGGGGGGGAGGGGGAGGAGTGGAGGTGGACATACACAGGCTAACTTTAGTCTCTTTTAACACACAAAAAAATAGAGTCTGCAAAATGGCCACTGGGTTGATATGCCATAAAATATCATAGACCAAGAGGTTTGGGAATTAGTACGTGCACACCCCAATCCACTGCAGTCAAGAATCCATGCAGCCTCTTTTGCTTAACCTTTATATCAACTTCAAAGAATGGTTTATTAAATTGGGCTATGTTCTTTTTTTCCCCCATAACAATTGCTTCTCTGTGTAACAAAGACAGTTTGGCTTTAATGGCGTGTTATAATAATTTATTTACAGATTTTGATATCTTTTTGGACTCTAGCAATTAATGGGAAAATAGGAAGTACAGCTAACAAAATTTTAGAAATCAGTTCAGAATTGGTTTGGATGTAATTAAAGGTATAATCTGTTCCATCTGAATACTTCAGAGCTCTCTCATCTTACAACAAGTATGAGCATTAGTGCTTTCACAGTAGATCTAGTCTTCACTTCGGGCTGGAACATGTAAAGATTTTCCTATGAAAATCGGTCTGTGTATCGGTGTGTGCATTACCACCATCTTCCAAGTTACTTTTATGTAGTCAAATCCATTGTCCTTTTATTTGCCACCAATATTAACTGCCGACTCAAGGCCTAGTTCCATGCAGACATTGTAAACCCACCATTTCCTCCTTCATGCGGGAGACAGGTTTTCCTGAGTGTTGCTTTCTGGAGGTTTATGTGAGCAAGTCTTACTCCTTTTCCTCAGCAACAGCAACTTGTGGGCAGAGTTGTTATCCATTATACTTCATTATTCTTCATCAAGGAGTTGACTTTTTGAAATTCAGAAGAAATCTCTTTCAGCAAAAGACCAAAATATATTGGCAGTCCACATTGGCATTCCAGGTTGGACAAAGATAAAATGAAATACTTTAATTTTTGAAGAGGAAAGCACTTTATAGTACACAGCACAAAGTATATCACTGCTGGAATCTAACAATTTATAAGGCAATTCTACCAACTGATCAAAATGCTAGGGTTCAATAGCAGCGCTGGGCTCTGGGTCTTAGTGCTGGGACATGTCGGAGCCCGAGGCAAAAGAGATTGGTAATATAGGCCCTGACTCTTTAAAATTGTGACATTTTACTTCTCGTGGATTTTTTTTCACCAACTTTGTTAGTTTTTCAATTTATTTCACCAAAATGTGACTTATTTTGATTACCAAGTTTTCTGGTTTTGCCTGATTTTTAAATCCATACCCAGTGTCCAGTCACCTGGCCCTACTTAACAAGGCACCTCACAGAATTTTAGTCACTTTGTCTGCAAAACTGGGGTAGGAAGACTAATTAACAAGATTCTTGTGATGACTGACGAGAGCATGTGTAAGGAGGTGTAAATTGTAAGTGCTAAGGTATAAGGTGTATATATAAATACCTCTACAAAGCAGTGGACAACTGCAAGTTATCATATTTAAAGATACTGGGCTCACGGAACGTCAAAGTCCTTTAATTCAAGAGATACCAAATCAAGAAATCTTAAAAGATGATGCGGCATGTAAGATCTAGCCATCCCTACCAAATTGTAGGTAGAGAGAGTAATCCAAGGAATCGATTTCCTTTCTAGTTTTCACAATGAGTCTTCATTGTAAGCTGTCATTGGATTTGTCTATATGGTTCTTGCAAAGACGTAATTCACTGAAGACTAGATTAATTTATGAAGAAACCCAACATTTCCCCCTTACTAGGGAAAAAAAAGTGTGTGTGTCTAGCTCAGCCAACACTGGCAGAATACCAACAGATGCACCGCACTGAAATGCACTTTGGAAAAAGGTGAGAGCAGAAACCTTTTAATTCCAGGTAGGAGGAACTTTCTAGGCCGCTGGAAGGTGACCTGTCTCCTCCTGTTCTCATGAGCTAATGATTGTTTCACAGCTGGTTAGAATTCAGTGCTAATTGCCTTTTAAAACGCCACTTCTGAAATCCGTTCCTCTCAGGATCTTACATCAATGTTTCGCATTCTCAATAAAACCTTTGCACTTCACCTTTCTTCACTCAACAGATCCTGAACTTTAGATCCACAGGAAGAATCCACCTCTGAGCCTTTCCTGAGGCAGGCTTCGATCTCATGGGGGCGATGCTAATCCCCAAGAAAGGCTAGCCTGCCCTGCTTCTGAGTACGGGAGACCATGAAGAAAGGGATTTGGGTAGTTCAACTATGGCTCGCCCATCTTAACAGAGTCATTAAACAACTTGCCAGCGTCATTCAAAGAACTTATAACAGAAGCGATTGATTTTTGTCCTATGCTTTATTAGTTGTGATTTAGGAGCTAGAACAGCCCTGTTTACACAGCTGTAACATGTCAGGACCTGTAGTCCATTATTGGCTTGAGGCCTCGGAGTTGCAGTCCATTCTCAGCAGAGTCAATCTGAACTTGACTTTCCTCTAGGAAACAGGCACACATCCACCAGCATAAAGCACTTCATGTCCCACAGAAAACAGTATTCGCCTGAGCTGAGTGGCAGGTCCACCTTCCAAAAAACTTGGCCCCGACTTGTCGCTGCTCTTCAGCCTGCGGGATGACATGGGAAGGCTGCCTTGAGGTCTCAGTGCCCTTTAGGTAGCTGCCCAGCATGGGCGTAGGTGTTGTTCCACTCTGCCGCCCGTCAGATCGCAGACCCTGCAAGGGGGGTTGCTGGCTGTTTAACATGCGTTCGGAGCAGTGCCAATCTAACGTGGTTGCTCAGTAATACTTTAATTGCAGTTTCATGGAAACAAATTGCTATTTAACTGCAATAAGCATTTCTGTGACTTGGCTGGACTGACAATGGGCGAGTCTTAGTAAGAGAGCGACAAGTGACATCAACTTGTCAATGGTCTGTTTCAGCAGGGCCTCTTAAACTGAGCGGAAGTGTTCCAGCACCCAGGCCTCAATCCCACAGTGAACAGGTTTTGTGAAACTCACAGGCCTTTGCTCAATTTAAATGCAATCATGAAGGCGACATGGAAACTCTTCATGAGACTCTTGATATATAGCTCTTGGATTCAGTTTTGTTATTTAATTTACTGGCCCTAAGACATATTTTACATAAATAGTAGTGCACATTAGACTCTTACTATATTGACATTTAAAGCCATTTAATTTAAGAGCTTCATTTTAGATGATTAGTTGTTTCAAATATCAGTGTTAATAAGGGCACAAGAAAGAATTTAAATAGTTACTATTAAGAGGACAATTTCACAGGCTTCATTTTAGTGTGACAGGTTTCTCATCACTACAGTCCATGCTAAATCATTTCCTAACAGATCATGAAGACCCGAGAATGGTGTCTTGGGGCAGAGCATTGGTGTTGGGATGTCCTGGCATGGGCCCCCCTGGCTTGCAGCATGTGTGAGTCTAACTTGGCGGGCTGGAGAAGTGAACACAAACCCTTTGAGAGGGCAATTTTCTTACAAAACTGTTTAATTAGCAAGAGTGTTCACTTGCATGACGGAGACATGTATGTGTGTTATAAACATAATCCCCACCCCCCACCTGAACAGTACTCGGTAGCATTTGCTTTTAGGTTTAATTGTACTTGCTTGTAGGGGCTGGGACCATCCTGTTCTCTGGCGTGGTTAGTATTAAATCAGTCCTTTCAAAAGAAGGGTGTACATTTCACTAAAAGCATCGCAAATGCAAGGATGAAAGGTGAATGAACTCATTTGCCACCCCTCAGCAATGTTGGGTTTGGGGGAGAAACGGCACACAATCACTGCTCACATCAGAATAAACCCGTGTTCTTAGTAGCTTTCTATCCACACAGAGCATCCCCATTAGTGCCGAGTTTTATTGTGTGAAACGCCTCTGGTTTCAAGAAAAGTGTTTTACCTAAAGCAAGACTACTACTTCAATATGTTCTATTGTATATTCATAGCTCCATTAGTCCTCCTCCAATTTAGCACATCAAAGAGAAGACTTCATCACTTGCATGTGGATTATACTAACATGAGTGACATTTGTAATCTCACAGGTCTACAGCGGAAGAAATGCTTTTAGAAGCGCCTTATTAAATAGGAAGCAGTGCTGGCTGTTGGAGCCAACCATGTAATAGTTCATTTAAAGTCTCTGATGACCTTAGCCCGCCACGTCACTAAATGCCACAGTGTATTACTTACTCGAAGTTATTAACCACGTCCTTTGAATTTCGCCACTCTATAGGACATGAGTACTTATGCTAGAAAGGATATTGAAGGTGCTTACAATCTTATTAATACACTTCCCCTTCAACCATCCACATGAGTCCAAGGTCCTTTGGAAAGTATCTTGTAACAGACAAGAAGAAAATAATAAATAATAGAACTAGTTCCTAGGAATCCCCACAAAGATCTCACTCTTAAACATGTATTATTTGTGAGGTTTTGTTCATCTTTTTTCCTCGTTTTGCTTTTTTTTTTTTTTCCCTTTTCAGAAAGCTCTACAGAACAATTCCCTTTCACTGCCTTTAAATTCTGCTATGGAGACTCACAGGAGGCCGGCAATGAACACAAGGGAGGTTTCCCTTTTGGCTAGGAAGCTCTGCGGGCAGCAGTGAGGAAAGCTGCTGGTGGGAATGCACGGAGCTGGCACTGCCATCGAGCCAACGGCAGCTCACAGCAACCCTCACAGGACAGAGTGGAAGCGCCCTGTGCGTTTGAGACGCAGATTCCGGGAACAGAAAGCTTCATCTTCCTCCCAAGGAGAGGACGGTGATTTTGAACGGCTGACCCTCGGATTGCCACCACCAGGCAGACACCTCACATCCCCAGGGTGCTAGAGATGCCCAAACTGCGAGGTGGCCTAGATTCTAAGCTTTTCTGGAACAAGACACAAAGAAAAAGGGCACTGCAAAACAGAATCAAAGTAGAAGTCGCACTGTGAACACGCCGGGTTCCAGTCACCTGTGATGGAATAGCGGGGATGTACTCAGGTAGCAGGAGCGAGCAGGCACCACCTACCTCACCCAGACCCGGGAGGTCTGTCCTCATTCCAGCGCCAGCCCTGGCCCACCGGATGGATCCTGATGCTACGTGCTCTTTCCTCGGCGAGCACTGCCGTGCCGCCTGGAAGTGTTTGCCTCAAGAATACTAGTATATGAAATCCGAATCCAAGCACATGGAAAGGCCGCCAGAGAAGGAGCCCCAAAGCCTAACACACAAGCCACACATCCGACCACACGGCTGCACCAGCTAGCGAGGGGCCACTCCTCCCTCCCACTAAGGAGCGTCGGGCCCCCGAAAAGCTACTGGAAGGTCAAAAATAAAGCACGGGGAGATTTAGCGCTTTCCTTCACAAACTATAAACTTGGGAAGGGAAACAAGGCGGTGATGCGACATTCTTGAACAGATTTGTAATCAATAAGCAGAGCTTTCTTAACAAGAAAAGGAACAAAATGGCTGCGAAGAATCGAACAAAATGTTTACTATAGGTCCACACGGAGCGTCACTGTGATTTAGGAAAAGTGTAATAAATGATCAGTTACGGAGAGAATTGGTATCCTGAACTTATACAATGGACTGTTAGCAAAAGTGCTTGTTTACCTCTGCCCAAAGTGGCTTGGTTAAGTCATTTGAACAGAGCCCGATGGTAAAGTGGTTCTGGCCTGCAGCTGCCAACCCAGATGTTGGTTCGCTCCCTCTCTCCTCCCATCCCCAGACACTCTTTGAGAGAAAGGCCCAGTGCTCTGTCCAGACCACAGCCTGGGAACCCCTGTGAGGCATTCCCCTCTGCCCTGCCGTGTCACTGTACACAGAAGGACTTCACGGAAATGGGTTTGTAAGTAATCTGAAGAATACCTTATAGGCCAGAATGCTAAGGATCACACCACTTCCTCTTAAGCCATACCCTTTACAGTGAGCTTGTTCCTCAAACAAACGAAGCCGATTTGATCCCCAAAATGCAGGGGAGAAATAGTGTTTAAACCCAAACTCAATGGAGTATCTTTTTCTTTTAAGTTTTTATTATTTAAATACACCATACTAGAGCAAATGTCTCTGAAAATATCACAAATAAAAGATTTTTTTTTTTCTTCATTCAGCAAATTAGAAGTAGGGGAAATGTCTACACAGTAGCTGCTATGAGCCTGATTTTTCCCCCCCAATGTTTTTTCTTTTGTTTTTGTGGGGTTTTTTTGTTTTTTGTTTATTTTCCCTTTGCCATAGGAGTAGCAACATTAGGACAAAAACACTTACATGCATACATACATTGTATTTTACAGAGATACAAATAAAAGTATTTGTGATAGAATATCACAAAATCCACATCTTTCCTTTATCTCATGTTCAGTTTTGATTGAAACACATTTCCTTACAACACTTAAATATACAAAGAGCAAATAGAATGTTGTTAAGGTAAAACACAGGGTACAAACTCTGGCCAGTGCCCTGCTAATTGTTAATGAAGGTAGAAAGCAGATTTGAATGCTTCTTTTAATTAGCTTCATTAGTCATTTCCCCTCCCCCCAAGCTCCCTCCCCCCCAAAAGATGTCCTCCGGTGGATCTTTTTTCATTTTCTCTACAGTCTCCCATTAGCCCAGGTTCATGGAGTCCTTAATGTTCATATTCAGTCATTTTAATACACCAATAAATGCGGGAAGGGCAATCAAGACTAAAGAAGGTGCAATGGCATGGAGCTGCACTGTGCGAGCTACAAAGGTGACTTGTCTACTGAGGACACATGGGATCCACCTGTGTGATGCACAAAATCTGAGATGAAGGCACGCGTTCCGCATTACTCTGACCTTTTAGCAGACCTGCAAGACATAAAAACGGGCATCTTAGCTACAACGCTAAATTTGAGAGCGATTACAACTCAAACATGACTGCTTTTGTCTTCTCCACACTCAGTCATCTTTTATTAGATTACGCTCCAACTGTGACGTGGTGGAGGCTTTCTACGGGACGCGCTCGGCAGTGAGGAACTGAAGCCTAACGTTCCGCTGCAGTTTTACTTGCAGAGAAAATGAAACGATAATTGGACTTTCAGAAAGTTTCTCTGATAAAAGTTCTACAGCGGATTGCTTGGCTTTGTTAAACGTTTAGTTTCTTCCCCAAAAGAATGAATCGTAAGCTCTTGCCTTACAGTCAGATCGTGGGCTTTCTGATAGGGCAGGCTTCATGGCCAACGCCACCCAACCCCTCCCCCACCTCCCAGAAGTTTTGGGTTAATCTGTATAACCTTGGGTAAGTTGCTCAAACTGCCTCATGCCTCGGTTTCCCCATGGTTAAACTAGAGATAACAAAGGTAGTATGGTGATCACAGCATGACATATGGGACATTTTCAACAGCTCCTGGCACATATGTATAACAAGGTCAAAAACCACTGGCTTTTATCATTAGGATGACCCCTAATATTCGTTCCCATGTGACATCTACTTGCCTGTGTCTCTCTCTACCTACAGATGCTCTGTCGACAAGTTTCATGTGCCAATCCTCAGCTCCTATTTTTCTCATTATCAGCTCTAACTTTTCACTTAAATATCTCATGTCTGTGCTGTCACTGAATGTTACATAAACATTATCATGAGCTATACAGGCACACCACCGGTAAGGGATTGATGACTGACCATGGGACCAGTTCAAGTGCAGAGTTCAAGGGAAGTCAGGCTTTCACGCCTACGTTAGAAAGGATAATCCGTACTGCCTCCAAGGGCAATCTGTTTGCAATTACCAAAATGAAATCATACAGATATATTGGGTTTTTATGGTTTTTAAATGACATTGGTAGCTTCCCAGGAAGTTCTCTTTTTCACCCTTTCCCTAACTTACTAAAAGCCTGAAGTCTATTAGAAACTGCAACCCCCCACTTCCAAGCTAATTAAAGTGGTGGAGGCTTAATTCCCCAGAGTGGAAGCTCAGTGTGAGAAAGGTAATTTGTCTGTCCAGAACAAAGATGCGGCAGCAGCCAGTGAGCATATTTAATAAATGAGCATCAAATGTCTTCGACAATGGACAAACACAACACCAATTATGCAACCAAGGGGGATGGCAGGGTGACGTGCAAACTCGAACCCTCTCTAAATTCTCCTCCACACTGAAGGCATCTGATCTCTGCTTTCACCGAAAAGCCAGAGGGATTGCTAGGTGGTGCTTTTCACACTGCTGCGTGTTAGGAAGACTTCTACGGTGGCCCGAATCGCCCCCACCCGGGATGTGCCCACCAAGTCCTGGCTGCCTCCACAGAGCTCCAGAGAAGCCCATGTTCTCTGCTGAGGAGAGCCTTTGCTTCCTTGAGTGACACAGGGCATACAACTATTTAGGTCCTTGAACACCAGTGGTCTGAGAGTCAGTCCAGGGGCTGGGAGTTCAAAGTTGAAAGTTATTTTCCTCAGAATATACAAAAGCCAACCATGCAGAACAGCTCCGCTACAGATTCCAACACGGGGAACACATCGGCAGGATGCGACCTTAGGACGGGAGCCTACTACTTCATGTACAATTAGCTGCCTCTAAAGAAGGGATGTGCCAACAATCAAGTCATTACTTTTAGGCCAGAGAATGCCTGGATGTCTCTTGTTATGGGCTAGAAATGTAATCGACTGTGCACAGAAGGAAAATGGTCAAAATAAATGTCAATTTTCCCTACCAAAAATATGGCGAACAAGCAAGAAGGAAACAATGAAGTGAAGCTATTTGTCATTTCTCCCCACTGCATCTCCTCCAGAAAAGAAACGCCATGGGGTTTGGGGGAAGTAATTTTAAAGCATTCTCCAGGCCCAAAAGCGGTTTCTGTTCCACCAGGAAGTGTGTTTTCATTAACTTTTCCCCCTTGCCCTCTCATTAATATCTCTCTGGACCACGTCAGCTTGCCCACCACCTTTATTTACAAAAACTACCTTGTGAATTGACTGTGTTCATGGTGAGCTGAGCACCAAGGGCAAAAATGTGAGACATTTTATGGCAACAGGGAAATGTTCTTAATTAACATCATCCCCAAAACACAGCTTCTCACCGCAGTGACAAGAACATATCCTTAAGTTATATTTCCTTATGCCTTTTAAGAGCTATTAATTTTCGAAAGCCGCCTGTCTCGCCTTGGCTCTTAGCACTGTGAAAGTACACGGTGGAAAGTTCTTACTCACTGCCGAAAGTGCACTTTGAGCTCTACAATGAACACTTGCTCTCTCCCTCGGTGACAAACAGGAGACGCTTACGAAAGGCACACACTGTGAACACGGATGTCAGGTTTGCCCAGCGTTTCCCTCCTGAGTTCCCACCACCTTCTCTTCAGTAAGCTGGTGCGGAGACCCTGCCGCTAGGTCTAGTGTGCCCTCTGCCTTCCGTCCCTAGCAGCAGCGCTCCCCCCACCCCGTGTCTCATGATCCAGCTCCTCTCTAGTCTTTGACTCTCACCGTGTATGTGGGCACGATGTTAACAATTGTTTTAGACTTTGCTAACTCAGAGAAGGAACGGTGTAAACCCCGGAGCAAAACTTAAAAGATGGGACCGGGGGAAAATAATCAAGCTTGGACATTGGGTTTGGGTGGGGGGAGAGTAAGGTGTTGGTTCCTAGCACATCTGCACACTGAGCTGCCTAGTGTAACCCCCAAGTGGTCTTCCCTGGTTTGAAAGAGAACTACCTCACACGACTTCTGCTGCCCATTCCCTGTTTTCCACTCGGCCCTGCACCTGCACTGCTTGTGAAATGCTCAGCAATGTTAAATGGTAACTTTTCAATATACATACATATTCATTTTATACATATATATGTAAAAAACTATATTTGACGTAGCTGCACACCTAGGGAAATTCAGTATACCCATTTTGATTATGTCATTGACACTCATTTAATAAAGAAATGGCAAATACGTACTTTTAAAATTAACCCATAAATCTGAATGAGGGAAAATGATATCTACACAGCAACATTAAAATATGGCAGCATAATTTTAAACGGTCAAAAATATTTCAAGTATTTGTCATCCACCACCCCCCACATGCCATTAAGAAAATGCATTACCGAAGACAAAGCAGCCTAATATATTCTTTTATCCCCTAGACTTTTGAGGCTTGCAAAAAATTTCTATTTGCAGACAAATGTTGTTTTTTTGTGATCCTTACAACAGACCTTAATGAAGTTCCTATTGTAAATCCATAAAGAATTACCAAGTGAAGTGTGCACTTTTTGTTTCAATGCAATAACTCAGTGCTGTGTGATTGCCTAGGTTAATGATGAAAAAGTCAAACACACTATCAGAGCTGATGGAAAAATCTATCACCAATCTGAAATTAAAATTCATCTGTGGTCAATAAGATTTAATATCCATGCAAGTGGCGCTGTAAAGAGTAAATGAATCAATGTCATCAATACATAATCAGTATGAAATATGATGTGAATAAAATCATGCACACGAGTCACACGTTCCACTCTTTTCTGGGCCAGTGTGGAACGAACAGCCTCGTAACTGGAGGTTGACAGTGATTGTTACAAATTAGGCACAGCAGCTATCAAAATGCACTCACTTGCATGGCTCTAGGACTTATTA